>NC_083322.1:20097027-20345558 GCF_963455315.2 Globicephala melas | reverse complement strand
ACTCCATCTCTCCTTTTATAACTGTAGCTAATGCTACAGTGGATAGACTAAGCCTGATGGCGGGAGTTAATCTAAATGTCCAAAAGACTTCTAAAGTACCCAATTTCCTTCAAAATTGTCAGAAAAGAAAAAGAGGCACGATGACGCGTTAAGAAACTCCAAGAGGCTGCGGCGGAGCTGTCAAGGCTTGCAGATGCTGTGCCTGGTACCCACTGTCCCCTGTGCTGTCCTATCCGTCTCCAGTCCCCAGACACAGGAAGTAGAGTTGGGGGAAGTCAGTCCTTGTCTAGGAAATTATTAACTCAGCAATACGTATGGATCTTAGCATCATGGTCTCAGGGAGCCTCTCAGAGCCCCTCCAGGGGCCTTTCTTTCCTTTGGTGGCCTCTGGTTGCCTCTCCAGGCTTTGTTTCTGCTGACTTGGGGCCAGGCAGGGGTTTGTAGAGCCCCGTCTCCCCACGATGACCTCTAAGCCTCTCACTGCCAGGGCTTGAACTTGTGGTGGCTGGGCACTGGCTTGGGAAGCTGTGTTTATGTCATGTCACTCCAGATGCCTGGAACACATTCTCTCATATGCTCTTTGCTCAGAGGCGGCAGGTATTTCTGAACTTGGCAGACTGGCAAGAGAGGCAGAGGTCGGAAGGCTAGTCATGGGCCATGGCAGACTGTGTCATTTCCCTAAAGTAGCCTCTAACATCCCCATGGCCGTCCCTGCCCGGCTTTATGGTGAATGGAGAGGTGGAGTGTACTTCCCACCCCTTGACCTTGGGCTTGGCCTCAGGACTGGATCTGGTCCATGGGATGGCAGCAAGCACAGGGAAAAGGTTTGAGATGTGCCTTTGTGCTTGCCCTTGCCCTCTGTGCTTCTGCCACTGCCACGATGACAGCTTCCCCAGGTAGCTGCTTCCTCTTCAGCCAAATGAATCCACGTGGAGCAGACCTGAGCCCAACCCACAGAGACGAGATGAGCTCAGCTGGGGCAGCAGCTTGAAGCAGAACCGCCCAGCTTAGCCTGGATCAGCTGACATGCGATGGATCTGAAGGGCCATGAGAATGAGAATCAATGCTTATTATTGTATGCTACTGAGTTTTGGGGTGGTTTGTTACACAGCATGTTGGGGGCAATAGCTAACCAATACACAGTTCCTGGGCAGAAAGTGACACCCGGGTGCAAAGGTCCTGTGAAGGGGAGAGGGGAGAAGCTGAACGAGGAGGGGTGCTTACCCTATCTCCCCTATGTGCCTGGCGCCATGATGGGGAGATGATTAATAACTGCATCTAACATGACAAATGAATCTTCCCGGCATCTCCCACGCTGCCCACACTCGCTGGGACTGTAGGTTTGTAGCTCTCAGGGCGGCCCAGCCCCTGAGCAAAGTACCAGAAAAGACTCCGGACAGAGAACACGGCTCTTCAGATGTTAATAGTATCTTAATATTAATTAAGATATATTATATCTCTGCTGACTGGAAGCAGAGATGCTCGCAGGACCCTCTGTCCTGACCTCCTGGCTGTCCCTGTGCCAGGAAGTGATTTTATCTACTTGGCAGCAATAAAACTCCTCAAGAATGATTTGCTTTGAACTTTGCAATTTCTCCTGCTTGTGCTCTGGCCAGGGGGCTAATTCAGTAGGGGCCTCACTTGAGAGCAGACTGATGTTCAGGGGCAAGGGGAGTAGCAACGGCTGGCACCGTTGTCCCCACCTGCCTCTAGGCAGGGATTCTGGGGTCAAGCTCGTGGCTACTCAGAACAGCAAGGACGACAGCCCCAGAGCACGAGGTTTGGGGAGCTGAGGTCCTGAGCTCTAATCCATTCTGGGTGTCTGGGTGACCTTGAACAAATCCTCCCCTCTTGTTTTGCCCTCACTGACTCATTTTCAGATAGGAGGCCCCAGCCTCCTCTGCCTTGGAGAATTGGTCACAAAATACTACTAATACAAATGGTCTGGGAAGCTCTTTGCAAATAAAAAGTAGCAGATGTTGCAGAGGGCTGCAATTTGCTGCTATTAATAAGTATAAATGCCTAATAGGAAGCCAGTTTGCTCTGGAAACTCAGACAGCCAAGGAGTGAGCCTGATGCTGGAATCATCAACATATGCTGCTCCTCATTAGCAAATAGCAGTAGCTGGGCCAGGAGCTCTCAGTGCGATTTCTGCAGCCTCTAGAAATCACCCCATCCTCACGCCTCCTGGTGTGGGCCGTGCCACAATGGCCCGTGTTCCATTTAGCCAGACCCCTTGCCAAGCGAGGAGCAATCCCCTTCCCTGCTGCACAGATGGAAAAGCCACAACCCAGAGAGGCTGAGTAGCTTGCCCAAGGTCACACAGCACAGGGCGGTGGCAAAGGTGGAAACTGAAATGAAGCCGGGGCTGCAGCCTGCATCGGGCCAATGCACACTCGACCCTTTGTACACAGGCCAGGGGATTGAGAACCCTCTGGTCCCTCCACTGAACCCAAGTTCCCGTGTTGAAAATTCCACAGCACTGGAGGCTGCTTACTGTAAACCAGGAAGGTTTGGCTGAGTTCAGGAGCTGAGGGGCCCCTTCAGGGGGCAAAGAGGTCCATGACTGAGTAGGAACCCTAAAGAGAGGTTGACAGCAGGTCTCAGTAAGGCCTCCTCTTCCAGGGAGACCCCCTGGCTCCTTTAAGCATGGTTGGGGAGGAAAATGGAGTTTGGAATAGCTTATCTCAGAGCCAAGTAGAAGCAGAGATTTGGGGGCAAGACAGACCTGGATTTGAATCCTGGATCTGCCACTTCCTCTGTGACTTGGACAACTTACTTCACCTCTCTGAGCCTCCTTTCCTTCATCTAAGGATGACAGTAGGCACCCTGAAGGGTTGTTTTGGGGATGCATTGAGATGACACATATGAACGTGTTAGTGCAATGCCAAGAACAACCCTGTCGTTCCAGCATCCTTCTCAGATGAAATGCCCCCATGAGGGGTGGTGCGAAGCCATCTTCATCCCACCACACTTGGTACTCATCTCAGGCACAGCAAATGAGAACTAATGAGCAAGAGAGTGAACGCTTGCATGCGTGCATGAATGAATAAATTTGGTTCCTGTCAAGCTCCTACATAGTCCAAGGACCCCATGGAGAGCACTGATTTGACAGTCTTGGCTTTCCCCCCAAATCTATCATTTCTGGATTATTGCCACAAGTCCACCTCTTAGTGTAAAGGTCAAATGGGGCTCTCACGCTCACATTCGCACAATGGGCTCAAGAAACCTTGCAAGGTGGGCCAGTCCAGTGCATTTAATAGAGGAGATTGGCAGCCACACCCACATCCTGCCCAGAAGGACCCCGCACCCAACATGCAGGTGAGGAGGTGCCCAGGATGGGATGAGTGTTTCACAGGGTTAATAGCAGAAAGGGAAACAATCTAGCTGCCAGTCCCCTCATTTCTCAGGTGAAGCTCAGCTGCTGCAGGGTTTGTTCAAGGCCACATGGCTACTGACACTACTCTTTTGATACCCAATCCCTAGATACAGGCTCCTGCCCAAGACATCCGCTTGTGACCCAGCCCTAGGGACAGGGATGAAGGAGAAGGCGGAGCCCTGGGACTCACGCCCCCCGGGGGGAATGTGAACCTCCCTCCCCACCCCCAAGCCCAGCAGGTGGGAAGGAGCCTTTGTCCCGGGGATCAAAGCCCTGCTCCAGGTCCAGCCATCTTTCATCAAGCTCCGCTGACCGACCATGGCCCCATCCAAGCTGGGACTGGGGACCTGCTGGTATGAGTTTCCCAAACTCAGCCTGCTCAAGGGGGGCCTTTGTTCCAGCAGCCAAGAAGCGGGTGGAGGAGGGGCTGGCATGGCGACACCTCTATCCAGGCCCGGCAGCTGAGCCAAGTAAGTTCCGAGGCATATGCCGAGACCCTCTGGCTCGCTGGCACGGCTCTTTGTGGGAAGTGGCAGGGCAGGCCTCCTCCACCCAGCACCCAACCTTCGCTCCGACTGCCTTCTGTCAAGGGCAATGCTGGCAGCATCCCCAGCAATGGTCTGACTGTTCAAACCAAAGAAGGGTTGTGGGCAAATGGCACACTGATGTGAATGAGTGCACAGGGTGTGTGCCCAGGCATGTGTGCCTGGTAATAGGGGTGGTGTGTGCACACATCTATGGGCAGAGGTGCTCTGGACCATAGGAGCAGGTTTGGAAATCAACACGGCTTTTCTTGCAGAATCCCCTTCTGGGTAGGTGGCTCCTTTGTGTAGCAAACAAACATCTTCCTTCAAAAAGGAATTCAACCCTGGGAAAAATCATGGTGTCCAAATGAATGGAAACTGACATCCCTCAGCAGGGAGCCTTCTAGGTCCCTTCTCACGCAGCCGGGTGCTGCCGGCTTAGGAAGGAGACAGAGACCACACTTGCCCCGAAGAAGCCTAAATCCTCTTCCTCCACCCTCAACCCCTGCCTCAAAGCAGCCAACTAACTCTCACAGACCTATGCGAGCTCCCCTCGTGGGGTCAGGGGTCAGCCTGCTGGTGGGCAAAGTGGAGGGGGTCCTCTGATGTCTGAGTCATCCTTGGATGTAGATCATCTTTGCCCACATGGGCAAATATGACCTTTTCATTAAGAGATGCTGCCCTGAGGGTGTTTTCCAGAGTTCTTCAAATATGAAAGCGTTTTAAAAGGTTTTCATGCTTTCTGCACTGTCGGTGGGGGTTTAGACTGGTACAACATTTTTGAGGTGTAATTTTGTAGTTATTACTAAAATCTAAAATGACCCAGGAAGTCCTCCTCTTAGAATCTTTCTTGTAGAAATACTAGCACCTGGGTACAGGTGCATGGCTGTGTTATTATCACTGTGGCTTTGTATGTGATAATGACTATTTGGAAATAACCTAAAATGTTCATCTTAAGGGGAATGGTTAAATAAATCGTGCTACATCCATACTCTGAGATAAAGTATGTCTGCATCATTGACATGGAAAGATATTCATGACCCATCTTTGAGTTTAAAAAAGCAAGTTACATAAACAACAAGGATTTACTGTATAGCACAGGAAATTATATTCGACATCTTATAATAAACTATAATGGAAAAGAATCAAAAAAGGAATATATATATACACACACACACACACACACACACACACACATATATGTATATATATATGTATAACCGAATCGCTTTGCTTTGCTGTACACCTGAAAGTAACACAATATTATAAATCAACTATACTTCAATTTATAAAAGCAAGTTACAGAAAAAGTATATTAAGACTCAATTTTTTTTTTTTTTTTTTTTTTTTGCTGTACGCGGGCCTCTCACTGTTGTGGCCTCTCCCGTTGTGCTCCGGACGCACAGGCTCATCGGCCATGGCTCACGGGCCCAGCCGCTCCGCGGCATGTGGGATCCTCCCGGACCGGGGCACGAACCCGTGTCCCCTGCATCGGCAGGCGGACTCTCAACCACTGCGCCACCAGGGAAGCCCCTCAATTTTTATTTTTAAAAGACAACTCTGTAGTTATGTATTTATAATATACAGATATATTCTGGGGCACAGAATAACATCTAGAGTGATAGTAAAACTGCTAACAGTGGTCAACTCTGGGGAGTCTGAATTTTTTACAGACAGGGTATAATTAAAAATTTTTTTTGACTTGGGAAATTAAAGTGATTTTCAAAAGATGCTTTAAGCTTTAGTCTTTTAAACCAAATTAATTAGTCAGCTCCAAATATATTTTAGGGTCAAAGTTTTGAGTTTTCCTTATACCCATTGATTTCTAACATTTGGGAGCTATGAAAAGGATCCACACTGATTGGTCTGTCCCTTTTGGCTGCCTCGTGGTGACCAGCACCCTGGAAGCGTATGGACCCTGAGACACAGAGGAGTTTTCTCCTTGGAAAATTAACCAGCTCATATTGAGTGTAGGGGGCATTTTTGCCTGCGGTCCCCGCATGGGGACCTGGGCCCTAGTCCTAGACCTGCCCCTAACTTGCTGTGGGCAAGAGTTCTTGCTTCTCAGGCTTTCCGTTTTCAGATATAACTTGATCTCTACCGTCCTTTCTAGCTGGAAGAGTCCATCATAGTTAAAGGCTAGAAAAGCCTCCAGGAATTTCATTCCAGGATCTTCCCCTATTTTATTCCATCTGATAACTTTGTATAATAGGGAGGTTCAGGGCTGCCCCTTCCTTAGTTCTTGTGATCTTGAAGAAGTTAGATGACGTCAACCTGAAATATACTTTGCATTACTACCAGAAAGAAAATTACCACAACTTGGGATCACCAACGACAAAGCTACCAGTGCTTATTATTATCAGTTCTATCTATTATTAATATAAACAACTGTGGGGTGAGTAAGGGGCTACAGTGCTCAGGCAAGGTGGCTGCACTGAGCCCAGCCTGACAGTACGAAAAAGCACAGGCTTTCTAACCCTGCCTTAGGTTCAAATTCTGGCTCGGCCAACTGTCAAATGTGTGACTTGGGGACAGTTACTTTACGTCTCTGAGCCTCGGTTTCCTCATGCATAATGGAAATAAACAAGGTATTCTGCTGTTAGGTGATAATTAGATCCCAGCACAGAGTAAGGGTTTCGCATGCTCGCCAGGCTTCACGTATTCCAGGCGGCAGAGCAGAGGAGGTAAGGCAGAGTCCCCCACTTGCATCGGCCAGGAGCTGACCCCGCTGGACTCTAGCCGTGGGTCAGCTTATCTCCATTAGGAGGTTCACTGTCAAGGGGTGAGTGGTGGTGTGTGGGGGTAACTCATTCAATTCACGTTGCCTGCAGCTGGGGAATCTGATCTACATCAGACTAAGACTCAGAGTAGATCTCCCCTTCTGAAATGAGAAGTGGCTGGTCAGGGCTATATTTAGATGGTGACTCAGCGAGGTCAGATATAATTGCTGGTCCGGGATCGGGGTGGAGAGGAGGAGGTGTCTGATCCTGGCCGATGTGTGCCCGTTCTCAGAGGATGTGAGTGGTTTGGCCAGAGGAAGGCCAGGAGCCTCAGCTACCCTCTGTCTCTGTTCACTCAGGTCTCTGTTACAGCAACCAACAGCCCCTAACGTCAAAACGGCATTGCCAACGACAGACAAACTCAGTAGATGGAGAACCTGGGGGAGGAATCTAGGAGTGGAGAGGCCACCGGGGGCAGGGAGGGGTCCCCGGGGAGCTGGCAGTACAGCTCTTAGGACTTGGGCTTTGCAGTCTGAGGGGTTGCCACTCGGACTCTAGCTCTACCACTTAATAGCTTGGTCAGGCACTTAACATTTTCCAGCCTCCCAAAGATTATGCAGAGTAAATAACATAATACATGTAAAACACTCCGCATAGTTCCTAGAGCATCCACACCAAATAAATGGCAGCTATCATTCCAGTGATGACAACCACGGCCGGTTCACCTTTTGGGTTTACTTCTCTTTCTGGACCAGATAACGTTCTCCTAAAGGAAAAATTCAGCTTTAAATTTAAAGTTCAACTTGAAAGGTTTCCAGGTGTGCCCCCGTGATAGCTGAACACTTCTGCCGGTGAACTTGAAACGTTTCCAGATGTGCCCCCGTGATAGCTGAACATTTCTGCCGGTGGTTACTTTATAAGCAGTGTTAGAAAAGGAGTTTGAACTTGAGAGGCACTGTGCTGGGACCTCATGATCTTTCTTATGAGGACCCCCTGTGGTCCCCAGAACTACAGCCCCCTCCCTATTAATAGGGGTTCGGTTCTACAGCCAGCCCAGAACCTTCCAATCAGTTCCTTGCCTCCTACTCTCCCCTCTCCGGCTTTTCTGACAGGCTTTCCTCTGCCTTTGAATAGCAGAGGGCAGGGAGACGAGGGAAAACCCCAGTGAATGAATTTTACTGCCCACAGCACCCAGGAAAGTGAGGTGAAGCTAGGAAGCCCTTCTATCTCTGACATGAAATGAGGTCAGGGTTCTCTGGGAACTCCGTGCATTCAGCTTCTCCCCTGACCTCTGTGCACAGGCATAATCAAAACTTGGCTGTGGGTCTGGGACAGGACATCGGGCTGGCTCCTGGCCAAACACAAGCGGCCGTGCTGTGTGCTGGCATGTGGGTACGCTGGATGGCACGGCGCGTCTGGCAGGCCTGGGTTGGGCTGCGAGGCCCAGCGTGGTGGTGCTGGCACAGACTCCAGCAGACCCTGCTGTGACAGGGACACGAGGATGCGGCCTCCAGACACGATTCAACACAGGGCGTTTGCTGAGTTTGCAAACAAACCTGCAGGACACAGGACTGACACAGCAGCAAGGAAACCGAATGTGACAGTTTAGGGCAGGTAGCATGCCATGAGCGGAATTCACTTACAAAAGCTTTTCTCCTCCATTAAGCCTGCTTGGGATGTTGCTGTGAATGTAGCCTGACCTGGACGAGAGTCTGAGGGGCGCCAGGGGCTGCTTTTGGTTGTACGACTCCTTTGCAAGCGCCCCACGTCACCATTTGCTGAGTGTGGACTGCCCTCCGGAAACCTTACAACTCAAGGGGAGAATCAGGGCATGTAGTAAGTGCTCGGGAGGAGGGGCAGGCAGGGAAGTAGGATCTAGACCAAGTGGCTCAAACCTAGCTGCACATCAGAATCAACTGTAGAGCAATCCCACTCCTGGGCATATATCCGGAGAAAACCATAATTCAAAGATACATGCACCTGTATGTTCACTGCAGCACTATTCACAATAGCCAGGACATGGAAACAACCTAAATGTCCATCGACAGAGGAATGGATACAGAAGATGTGGTCCACATATACAGTGGAATGTTACTCAGCCATAAAAAAAGAATGAAATAATACCATTTGTAGCAACACGGATGGACCTAGAGATCATCATACTAAGTGAAGTAAGTCAAACAGAGAAAGACAAATATCATATGATATCACTTATATGTAGAATCTAAAAAGATGATCCAAATGAACTTTTTTACAAAACAGACTCACAGACTTCAAAAACAGAATCAACTGTAGAGCTTTTAGAAAATGCTGACGCCCAGGCCAAGCTCAGACCAGCAAAATCAGAATTTCCAGGAGCTGAGCATCTGTACTTTCTCAAAGCACTATACTTCTCCCCCCTCATCCCCCACCAATGACCCCGATGATGGGCTGGGTTTGGGACAACTGGCTTTGGCCACAGGAGAAGAGGATCTGGGATCTAAGGATGATGTATTTCTGCCCTGGAGTCTGAGAGACGCAGAAGATCGAAGGCTCCCAGAGCACAGAGACAGGTGGAACGGGCATCACATAATACCAGACCCCTGCACTTGGCTTTGCAATTTATAAAGCAATCCCACAGGTATGACAGTGTGTGACCCCCACCATAACCTGGCAAGGTAGCCAGGTCAGGGATGACAGTCTCCATTTTACAGCTGGGGACGCAGGTTGGAAGAGGTTAAGCGACTTGCTCAAGGTCACATAGCTAGTGAGAGGCAGAGCTGGGCTCTTACGAGTCCATGACCTCCGACTGCTTCAGGGCTGGTCCAGCCTCCCTCCTGCACTGGAATCCACTCTCTTGCAGGGGCCAAGTGGCCATAACTCCCCCGTGAGGGGCAGCAGCAGCTGCCTGAGCCAGCTCCAAACATCATGGAAGTTGACGAAGGCTGAATTGGGTTGGAAGGGCCTCGTCTGAACATCTCTTAGACTCGTTCTTTGGCCGGCTTGTTTCCATAGCAAGATTTGTGTCAACGTGCATGACTCACATCTCCAAATAAGGCTTCTATCATCTCAGGCTGGGTAAGATGAGAGACCATCTCTCTGTGTGGCACGATGTCACCCTGGCAGGAGCTGGAGGGTATGGTGTGCCTGACTTCACGAGACTTTACCAATTATGGAATTGTTTCACTAGCTGCAGACTTCAGAACTGGCTCATGTCCTAGGGCAGCTGCTCCCAGGGCTCAGCCGTGAATCCACGTCCTGTCCTGGGGCCCAGGGGTGTAGTCTGGGTGTGTGGAGCAGCCTGAGCCCGTGGATCGGCCAATACACCCAGAGAAGCTGAACTTCACGCTGCTGGCAGCATGCTAGGACCGGGTGGGCAGCCTGTTCTGACCCAGAGTCGCTCTCAGTTGCTCCGTTGTAGCCCTGGGGACCTGAGGGAACACTGTGGGCTGGTTTCCCTAGGCTATGCTCTGAGTGATCTTCCCAGCTGTGCCGAGGAATGTCTGACCCTGCAGGCTCTCTGTAGAAGGCGGGGTCTGGGAGGGTCCATCCTGGTCTTCTGTGCTGTTCAGCTGCTCCTGTCAACTCAGCTTCCTCAACAGAGGGCAGATCCAGCAAAACCATGGATACCCACAGGCATCCTTGTCAGCACGGGCTTCATCAATCCACCTCTTTGGGGTGGAGGGTGCAGCTGGAGAGGAGGGCATTTAAGGCAGAAAAGTTGATGAGAAAGCTCCCCCAGGGGGGGTCCCGCGTAGTCTCCGCAAGAGCCCCGGCCCTTGAGTCCTGTTCACTTAGATTCAGCAAAGCCTGCAGGGTCTCCCACCCTCACGCTTCTCTGTCCATGGCTCCTTCAAGGAGTGAAGGGAATATGAAAACAGTACAAATCCAAGAGCACCATGTCCAAAAGAGGAAGGCTGGGGGCAGAATGAAGTTTAGGACCAGTAACACCACAGGGGGGAATGGTCAGCTCCTCCTTGCCGGCTCCTCCCACTTCAACATCACCCCGATGCCATGTGATTCTCTCTTTTTCTCCCTTTCACTTTCTCATAAATTGCCTGACAGGATCACTCACTCATCCTTCTGCATGAATGAGCTCTCCCTGGTGGCGGCTGCTGAAGCCTGGGTCCTGGGAGCAGAGTGGGGACAGGAGTGAGAGCCCAGTGTTCCCAATGCCCCCAGGACTGGGGGACCCTGCTGGACCACAGCCTCTGCCTTTGGAACCTACGTTTTCTCCTTTTTCTCTCATCTCCTCTTCCCTGTGCCCTGTGACCAGTGTCCTGGTGACTCTCATGTGCATGACTGTATGAGCTGAAGATGTGACTTCTTGGGATACTTGGCACAAGTACCCATACCCACCCAGAGCACAGCCCCAAGGAAATCCATGGGGAAAAGAGAAAGGTAGCTATAAAAGCATGGCTTGGCTGCTCAAACCTAATACAAGGACTCAAGAATCCCAGCATTGGGTGAGACCTTCAGGCCACCTAATCCTGCCTTCTATTGGATGCAAGCACATAGCCAGTTATTCAATGTATTTGCCGGTTACACCCCATTCGAGGAACAAATGATAAGAGTAGTACACATCATTAAACGTAATCAGACGTGACTCAGGAAAGAGTTTGACTCAGCATTAAACTGTGCTTATCTGTACTGGGGCCCTAATTTGTTACTCGTGTACCATGATAATTTACTCATAATTACAAAAACAAAGGACTGGAAGCATTCCTCACGTTTCTTGGTTACTCAGCCTTTTAAAGCAGCCCTGGGGGTGCCTTCAAGGTGGTGGAGGAATAAGACGTGGAGATCACCTTCCTCCCCACAAACACATCAAAACGAAATCTACATGTGGAACAACTCCTACAGAACACCTACTGAAGGCTGGCAGAGAACTTCAGACTTCCCAAAAAGACGCCCTCCGGCGACCTACACGCAGAGGCGGGGCCAAATCCAAAGCTGAACCCCAGGAGCTGTCAGAACAAAGAAGAGAAAGGGAAATTTCTCCCAGCAGCCTCAGGAGCAGCGGATTAAAGCTCCACAATCAACTTGATGTACCCTGCATCTGTGGAATACCTGAATAGACAACGAATCATCCCAAAATTGAGGCGGTGGACTTTGGGAGCAACTGTAGACTTGGGGTTTGCTTTCTGCATCTAATTTGTTTCTGGTTTTATTTTTATCTTAGTTTAGTATTTAGAGCTTATTATCATTGGTAGATTTGTTTATTGATTTGGTTGTTCTCTTCCTTTTTTTTATATAGATATATATATATATATTTTTCCTTTTTCTCTTTTTGTGAGTGTGTATGTTTATACTTCTTTGTGTGATTTTGCCTGTATAGCTTTGCTTTTGCCATTTGTCCTACGGTTCTGACTGTCCATTTTTTGATTTTTTTTTTTTTTTTTTTTAGTATACTTTTTAGCGCCTGTTATCCATAGTGGGTTTGTTTTCTGGTTTGGTTGCTCACTTCTGTCTTTCTCTCTTTCTTTTTTTTAAATTACTTTTTTCTTTTTAATAATTTTTTTCTATTTTAATAACTATTTATTTATTTATTTTTCTCCCTTTGCTTCTGAGCTGGGTGGCTGACAGGGTCTTGTTGCTATGGCTGGGTGTCAGGCCTGAGCCTCTGAGGTGGGAGAGTGAGTTCAGGACATTGGTCCTCCAGAGACTTCCCAGCCCCACATAATATCAAACGGCAAAAGCTCTCCCAGAGATCTCCATCTCAATGCTAAGACTCAGATCCACTCAACGACCAGCAAGCTACAGTGCTGGACACTCTATGCCAAACAACTAGCAAGACAGGAACACAGACCCACCCATTAGCAGTGAGGCTGCTTAAAATCATACTAAGGTCACAGGCAGCCCAAAACACACCACCAGACGTGGTCCTGCCCCCCAGAAAGACAAGATCCAGCCTCATCCACCAGAACACAGGAACTAGTCCCCTCCACCAGGAAGCCTACACAACCCACTGAAACAACCTTACCCACTGGGGGCAGACACAAAAACAATGGGAACTACAAACCTGCAGCCTGCGAAAGGGAGACCCCAAACACAGTAAGTTCAGCAAAATGAGAAGACAGAGAAACACACAACAAATGAAGGAGCAAGGTAAAAACCCACCAGACCAAACAAATGAAGAGGCAATAGGCAGTCTACCTGAAAAAGAATTCAGAATAATGATAGTAAAGACGATCCAAAATTTTGGAAATAGAATGGAGAAAATAAAAGAAACGTTTAACAAGGACCCAGAAGAACTAAACAGCAAACAAACAATGATGAACCACACGATAAATGAAATTAAAAATTCTCTAGAAGGAACCAATAGCAGAATAACTGAGGCAGAAGAATGGATAAGTGACCAGGAAGATAAAATAGTGGAGATAACTACCGCAGAGCAGAATAAAGAAAAAAGAATGAAAAGAATTGAGGACAATCTTGGAGACCTCTGGGACAACATTAAATGCAGCAACATTCGAATTATATGGGTCTCAGAAAAAGAAGAGAGAAAAAAGGGAACTGAGGAAGTATTTGAAGAGATTATAGTTGAAAACTACCCTAATATGGGGGAGGAAAGAGTCAGTCAAGTCCAGGAAGTTCAGAGAGCCCCATACAGGATAAATCCAAGGAGAAACACGCCAAGACACATATTAATGCAACTATCAAAAATTAAACGCAAAGGAAAAATATTAAAAGCAGCCAGGAAAAAGCAACAAATGACATACAAGGGAATCCCCATACGGTTAACAGCTGATCTTTCAGCAGAAACTCTGCAAGCCAGAAGGGACTGGCAGGACCTATTTAAAGTGATGAAAGGGAAAAAGCTACAACCAAGATTACTCTACCCAGCAAGGATCTCTTTCAGATTCAATGGAGAAATTAAAATGTTTACAGATAAGCAAAACCTAAGAGAATTCAACACCACCAAACGAGCTCTACAACAAGTGCTAAAGGAACTTCTCTAGGCAGGACACACAAGAGAAGGAAAAGACTTACAATAACAAACCCAAAACAATGAAGAAAATGGTAATAGGAACATACAAATCGATAACTAACTTAAATGTAAATGGATTAAATTCTCCAACCAAAAGACAAAGACTGGCTGAATGGATAGAAAAAACAAGACCCTTACATATGCTGTCTAAAAGAGACCCACTTCAGACCTAGGGACACATACAGACTGAAAGTGAGGGGACTGAAAAAGATATTCCATGCCAACGGAAATCAAAAGAAAGCTGGAGTAGCAATTCTTACATTAGACATAATAGACTTTAAAATAAAGACTATTACAAGAGACAAAGAGGGACACTACATAATGATCAAGGGATCAATCCAAGAAGATATAACAATTGTAAATATATATGCACCCAGCATAGGAGCACCTCAATACACAAGGAAAATGCTAACAGCCATAAAAGGGGAAATTGACAGTAACACAATAATAGTAGGGGATTTTAACACCCCACTTTCACCAATGGAGAGATCATCCAGAATGTAAATAAATAAGGAAACACAAGCTTTAAATGATACATTAAACAAGATGAACTTAATTGATATTTATAGGACATTCCATCCAAAAACAGCAGATTATGCTTTCTTCTCAAGTACTCATGGAACATTCTCCAGGATAGATCATATCTTGGGTCACAAATCAAGCCTTGGTAAATTTAAGAAAATTGAAATCATATTAGATATCTTTTCTGACCACAACGCTTTGACACTAGATATCAATTACAGGAAAAAAATCTGTAAAAATACAAACACGTGGAGGCTAAACAATACACTACTAAATAACAAAGAGATCACTGTAGAAATCAAAGAGGAAATAAAAAAATACCTAGAAACAAATGACAATGAAAACAAGATGGCCCAAAACCTGTGGGATGCAGCAAAAGCAGTTCTAAAAGGGAAGTTTATAGCAATACAATCCTACCTCAAGAAACAAGAAACATCTCAAATAAACCACCCAACCTTACACCTAAAGCAAATAGAGAAAGAAGAACAAAAAAACCCCAAAGTTAGCAGAAGGAAAGAAATAAAGATCAGATAAGAAATAAATGAAAAATACATGAAGGAAATGATAGCAAAGATCAATAAAACTAAAAGTTGGATCTTTGAGAAGATAAACAAAATTGATAAACCATTAGGCAGACTCATCAAGAAAAAAAGGGGGAAGACTCGTATCAATAAAATTAGAAATGAAAAAGGAGAAGTAACAACTGACACTGCAGATATACCGAAGATCATGAGAGATAACTACAAGCAACTATATGCCAATAAAATGGACAACCTAGAATAAATGGAGAAATTCTTAGAATAACACAACCTTCTGAGACTGATCCAGGGAGAAATAGAAAATAAAAATAGACCAATCACAAGCACTGAAATTGAAACTGTGATTAAAAATCTTCCAACAAACAAAAGCCCAGGACTAGATGGCTTCACAGGTGAATTCTATCAAACATTCAGAGAAGAGCAAACACCTATCCTTCTCAAACTCTTCCAAAATATAGCAGAGGGAAGAACACTCCCAAACTCATTCTACAAGGGCACCATCACCCTGATACCAACACCAGACAAAGATGCCACAAAAAAAGAAAACTACAGGCCAATATCACTGATGAACATAGATGCAAAACTCCTCAACAAAATACTAGCAAACAGAATCCAACAGCACATTAAAAGGATCATGTACCATGATCCACTGGGTATTATCCCAGGAATACAAGTATTTTTCAATATGCTCAAATCAATCAATGTGATAAACCATATTAACAAATTGAAGGAGAAAACCCATATGATCATCCCAATAGATGCAGAAAAAGCATTCGACAAAATTCAACATGCATTTACGATAAAAACCCTCCAGAAAGTAGGCATAGAGGGAACTTACCTCAATATAATAAAGGCCATATATGACAAACCCACAGCCAATATCGTTCTCAATGGTGAAAAATTGAAACCATTTCCACTATGATCAAGAACAGGAGAAGGTTGCACACTCTCACCACTATTATTCAACATTGTTTTGGAAGTTTTAGCCACAGCAATCAGAGAAGAAAAAGAAATAAAAGGAATCCAAATCAGAAAAGAAGAAGTAAAACTGTCACTGAAGATGACATGATAGTACACACAGAGAATCCTAAAGATGCTACCAGAAAACTACTAGAGCTAATCAGTGAATTTGGTAAAGTAGCAGGATACAAAATTAATGCACAGAAATCTCTGGCATTCCTATACACTAATGATGAAAAATCTGACAGGGAAATTAAGGAAATACTCGCATTTACCACTGCAATAAAAAGAATAAAATACCTAGGAATAAACCTACCTAAGGAGACAAAATATATGTATGCAGAAAACTATAAGACACTGATGAAAGAAATTAAAGATGATACAAACAGATGGAAAAATATACCATGTTCTTGGATTGGAAGAATCAACATTGTGAAAATGACTCTACTACCCAAAGCAATCTACAGATTCAGTGCAATCCCTATCAAACTACCAATGGCATTTTTCACAGAAGTGGAACAAAAAATTTCACGATTTGTATGAAAACACAAAAGACCCTGAAGAGCCAAAGCAATCTTGAGAAAGAAAAACAGAGCTGGAGGAATCAGGCTCCCTGACTTCAGACTATACTACAAAGCTACAGTAATCAAGACAGTATGGTACTGGCACAAAAACAGAAAGATAGATCAATGGAACAGGATAGAAAGCCCACAGATAAACCCACGCACATATGGTCACCTTATCTTTGATAAAGGAGGCAAGAATATACAATGGAGAAAAGACAGTCTCTTCAATAAATGGTGCTGGGACAACTGGACAGCTATATGTAAAAGAATGAAATTAGAACACTCCCTAACACCATACACAAAAATAAACTCAGAATGGATTAAAGACCTAAATGTAAGATCGGACACTATAAAAACTCTTAGAGGAAAACGTAGGCAGAACACTCCATGACACAAATCACAGCAAGATCCTTTTTGACCCACCTGCTAGAGGAATGTAAATAAAAACAAAAATAAACAAATGGGACCTAATGAAACTTAAAAGTTTTTGCATAGCAAAGGAAACCATAAACAAGACGAAAAGACAACCCTCAGATTGGGAGAAAATATTTGCAAATGAAGCAACTGACAAAGGATGAATCTCCAAAATATACAAGCAGCTCATGCAGCTCAATATCAAAAAAACAAACAACCCAATCCAAAAATGGGCAGAAGACCTAAATAGACATTTCTCCAAAGAAGATATACAGATTGCCAACAAACACATGAAAGGATGCTCAACATCACTAATCATTAGAGAAATGCAAATCAAAACTACAATGAGGTATCACCTCACACCGGTCAGAATGGCCATCATCAAAAAATGTACAAAGAATAAATGCTGGAGAGGGTGTGGAGAAAAGGGAACCCTCTTGCACTGTTGGTGGGAATGTAAATTGATACAGCCACTATGGAGAACAGTATGGAGGTTCCTTAAGAGACTAAAAATAGAACTACCATACGACCCAGCAATCCCACTACTGGGCATATACCCTGAGAGAACCATAATTCAAAAAGAGTCAGGTACTACAATTTCATTGCAGCTCTATTTACAATAGCCAGGACATGGAAGCAACCTAATTGTCCATTGACAGATGAATGGATAAAGAATACGGGCACATATATACAATGGAATATTCCTCAGCCATAAAAAGAAACGAAATTGAGTTATTTGTAGTGAGGTGGATGGACCTAGGGACTGTCATACAGAGTGAAATCAGTCAGAAAGAGAAAAACAAATACCATATGCTAACACATATATATGGAATCTAAAAAAAAAAAAAAAAAAAAAAGGGTTCTGAAGAACCTAGGGCCAGACAGGAATAAAGATGCAGACACAGAGAATGGACTTGAGGACACAGGGAGGGAGAAGTGTAAGCTGGGACAAAGTGAGAGAGTGGCATGGACATATTTACACTACCCAATGTAAAACAGATAGCTAGTGGGAAGCAGCCGCATAGCACAGGGAGATTAGCTCGGTGCTTTGTGTCCACCTAGAGCCATGGGATAGGGAGGGTGGGAGGGAGACTCAAGAGGGAGGAGATATGGGGATGTATGTATATATATAGCTGATTTACTTTGTTGTACAGCAGAAACTAACACACCATTGTAAAGCAATTATTCTCCAATAAAGATGCTAAAAAAAAAAAAAAAAGATGAGAAATGATTGGTTCACATTCAGTTTGAAATCCAAAAGGGACTAAAAGGAAAAACTTGTATTCACAATAAACATAGCATAGGAGTGGAAAAAATAAATAAAGAAAGAAGCCCCTCCTCTGTCACTAGCAGACAGATACTGAGCCCCTCCTAAGTGGAGGGTGTGGGCTGGACACCTGTGGGATGAGGTGAGTTCTCCCAAGGTCCTTCTGCCAATCTGGACTCACTGGATTCTTTGCACCTGGGTCTTGGGTCTTCACCCTACAGTGGGTGGTAGTCCAGAAGGGCAGATGAAAACCTAGACCTGCACACGGATGTTTGTAGTAGCTTTGTTTATAAGTGTCAACACTTGGAGGCAACCAAGATGTCCTTCAGTAGGTGAGCAGATAAATAAGGTGGGGTAAAGTCCAGACAACGGAATATTATTCAGCGCTAAAAAGAAATGTGCTATCACACCATGAAAAGACACGGAAGAAGCTTAAATGCAATTTTCTAAGTGAAAGAAGTCAATCTGAAAAGTCTACATACTGTATGATTCCAACTGTATAGCTTCTGGAAACGGCAAAACTACCGCGACACTAAAAAGATGAATAGTTGCCAGGATTCAGTGGGGAGGGAGGGATGAATAGGTGGAACACAGGGGATTTTTAGGGCAGTGAAAATATTCTGTAGGATACTATAATGGTGATTACATGTCATTATACATTTGTCAAAACCCATAGAACCCTAATGTAAACTCTAGACTCTGGGTGATAATGATGTGTTAATGAGGTTCGTTGATTGTAACAAACGCACCACTCTGGTGGGAGATACTGATAGTGGGGGAGGCTCTTTGCAGGGAGGGGAGAGCAGGGGCTATATGGGAACTCTCTGTACTTCTGCTTAATGTTATTGTGAACCTAAAATGGCTCTGAAAAATAAAGCCTATTTTAAAAAACATACCAAACTAGGAAAAGAGGCAATATACTATTCTATCATTTTTAAAAGAGTATGCTCATTATTCATGTATCCTCCCTTGCTCTCTTATACAGCCAAATATGAAATGCCCAAGGGGACACGGGGGCAGGGGGGCAGCAGGAGTTGTGCTGCCACCAGAGCCATCGGGAAGCTGCACTGGCTGAGGGACCTGGTACGAATACGAAGAGCCTGGGAAGGGGAAGGACTCAGAGTCCTGTGACTGATGCTCCGTGATGGGCTGAAACAGAAAACGCTTCCTAAGTGGACTCTGACAATGGACCTGGACTCACCTTCTCTCTCTCAGTGGGCTTCGCTGGACGGGGTGGTCAAGAGCAGTGTGCACAGGCAGTAGTGCTGGCAGCACGAGCCAAGTCTTCCAGAGGCGCCGGTTTGTGTGTTCCCGAATATGCAGGCACACTCACTCCACCTATATGTTAGCTTCTGCCACTCCCAGGGTCACAAATTCCCTGCTGGTGAATAACACTGGGCTGGACACACGGCAGCCTAGCGTGTGTCCACCATCCACTGCAGAGCCCTCAGCTCTTTCAATAAACAGCCCCAACGTAGCCTCTGGGCATTGGACTGTTAGATGAGGATCGAATGTGCACAGGCCCAGAGGACCCAGGCAGCTGCTGGCTGGCAAAAGCTGACCCTGAGAGGAAACAGTCCCAATTGGTACCTCTGAATACATCCTCTGGGTAACAGCAGTCCCTGCCCGAGCACGTGTGACATGGCCAGGTTTCCGTGATTCCATGACAAATACCCTCAGTTATGTGTCCTTGTGCAGTGAACAACCTACACCACAGTACACCGTGGCTCTGTGAGAGCGTGCACAAACAGCCCCAGGGAAATGAATGTATCTCAGGGATCCAGGCGACCCAGGTGGAATCCCAGCTCTGCCTTATCTCACATCTGAGACGGGCCAAATATTTCAACCTTCCAGGCTGCTGTTTCCTCACCTGTGAAAGGAGAGGTTCCTTCCTGTTCTGACGATCTAAGACATATGGGAAATCGAGAGCACATTTCCCTTCCTTGACCTAGATTGCCCCTCTTTCCCCTCTTGAACTTGACTGGGTCCTTCCAGACCAGGCTAAAACCGAAAATCAATTTTAATTATAAAAATCCGTTTACTGTAACAATAAATCATCCTGGCGCTGGCTCGGTTGTGGGGAGAAGGTTACACCTGGAGCAGGGCTAATAAGTCACTCTCTCCCTCCGCCTCACTGCACCAGGCTGGCCCCCTGCTCCTGCTCCCATATTCATCACCGTCATTAGGCTGTGGGTTATTAATGAGGCCCTGGGCCGAGGGATGGGAGCCGAGATGCTCTGAAACACATGGTATCGGTTGTAACTTGATTTCCAGCCGACCCCTTGATAGGAGACCCTGATGGGCTTTCTCCCCCTTCCCAGTGGTGGTGGGGGGAAGATGCATAATGGGAGGTGGGACTGTCTTCTGACTTAGCTCCATATCCGGGGGTCTGAAAGAGGCAGTGGTATAGATAAACAGGGAGAGACAGTACAGCGCTGTCTATATAGCAGCTTCCTGGGGCTATGAGCCTTTTAAATTAATTAACTGATCAATTATTATTGCAGTGAGGGTTATCCCTTATGTGCTTTAAGCAGAGAAGGACCATCTGCTTCAGATGGCCATTTGGGGGCAAGGGGGAGACCCCGTCCTGACGTGAGCTCTATGACACACATGAAGAGGAAGGTAAAAGTTACTGGGTATAAAGGGGCGGTCAAAACATCAGGGGGGTGCTGAGCCCTAGAGGTTGCTTGTCACCTGTGACCCCCGCCCCAGGCTAAGGTCAAGGGTTCAAGTCCACCCACCTCTGTGTGACACTGCAACCCGAGGCTTGGATGGAGATGGGGAGGACAGCCAACAAACCAAGGTTGGCTCTTGCAACCAGGTCCTTTCAGCAGTGGGACCCGAGCCTCGCTTCCTTCATGGAGAGGGGCTCATGGCCAGCCCCCAGTCAAGTCTGGGTCCCCGAGACCTCCGTTCACACAGGCTGCTCAAGGGCACTGGTGAAAATGGCCTGTCCAGATGGGAGGGAAGGCCGACCCTCTCCCTGGGGTATCTGGGCTTTTGTGTCCTCCCTGCTATACATCTAGACAGTAGAGATGTGAGACAGGTAGCCTGCGTGGAAGGGAAGTCGTGTGGCTGACCCATCAGCCGCAGGGTAGAGCCACGAGTGGCTTTTATGACGGGACTGCAGGACTGACCGAGGCACATGGGTCCTGGTCACCTAAATTCACTGCTATCCTGGCACAGGTTTACCAGGAAGTGGACACCTACAGCATTTTCAACTGGCCAGGCTGGCAGCCACCCAGCAGATCACAGTGAGCAGGCTGGGGCAGCTCTACCTACGACTTACCAGATCTGTGTTCTTGGGCAAGTTACTTAGTATCTTTGAGCCTTAGTTTCTTCACTATAAAATGGGGATTCTAGTCCTTGCCTTGGTTGTTATGAGAGTATTTCGCACAGTAGGTCTGGTTTGGACTATTTTACTTATCATCAGCGTCTCTTCCTGAAGATGGAAAGGAGATAACACTCAAGACCTATCAAACTGGCCATTTGCCTGCATTGATTTTTGCGGGAGGGAAAATTAAAAGGGACACCCCAAATGAGAATTTAGAATTGTTTACAGAACCACTGCAGAGGCATCGAATTTAATATTTAAAATTGGATTTGAGACTAACTGTGGCACATGTCAGCTGTGTGACTTTTGAGAAGTCATTCAACCTCTCGTCTGTTACATAAGATAATGATGGCAACTTCAAAGTATTGCAGGGCAGGTTCAATGAGGTATTGTGTGGAAAGGCACTTGGGAGATGGCAAGTACTAAACAGATCCATGATATCATTTCATTTGCTCCCGCTGTCCCATTAGCAAAGATAATTTAGAGTTCACCTGTACCAAGCTTTCTAGGGAGCATAAATGATAGTAACTATTCAATTCTTGATTCAATTCTTTCACTACCTTCCATTAAGGCACCAGAAGGGAAATAATTTTTCTTTTTTTCGTCTACTCATCATCATTTCAGATATTCTGCTACACTGAGATGCAAGACTGAGAACATTATAAAAAAGTAAGAACCAAAAAGAAAGAAGAATAAAAAGCAACTAAGCTCAGACATAGATCCCCAAGCTGAAGAACTGGTTTAAGTAAATTGAAAACCCTGGTGCTTGTGGTAATTGTTACTAAGGAATCTATATCCCATCAGAACCCTCTCCCCTGGAGTTTACTCCCTCTGTCTTTCTACTGGGCACTAAAATTGCTTCTATCTTTGGGCAGATGCAGCCACAGAGCCCAGAGATCATTGTGGGGTGACTGTCTAGTGTGGGCCTTGGGTAGCAGCAGCGAACAACTTGGTCCAAACCTGACCTTGTCCTTGAATTTCCCTGACTTGGACATCACTCATTCCTTCTGCAAAAGGGCAACATATGCCCTCTCTTAGGGCTGGTTATCAGGGATGCATAAAGTAGGCAATGCTTGCTTTTGGAGCCCTTCCACTGCTCTGCTGTCTGCAAGTGGGTTGGGTTTCTAACACCACCCAAAGCTCTGGCCCTACTGGGTTCCTGATGTCCCTGAGCCACTGCCACTTGTCTTTTGGGTACCAGCTGGCTATAAGAAATACCTGGGCTGTCTCCCCTTTTGATGCCACTAGAGTAGCTAGATCCCAGAAGTAATACAACAGCAACTTTTAAACCGTGCTTAAAATAACAACAAATATATAACAAGCAATGACTGAGGGCAGCAAGAGACAGTTTGGTACAGTGGAAAGAGCCCTGGAGAGACTTGGGGTTGGTTCCCAACCACACCATTTCCTAGGTTCATAACTTTGAGTGTTGATTCTGAATTTTATATACTTAAAATAATATCCTGCTTTTCAATTATCAAGCGAGATAATTATTTGCTGGGTCTCTATCCCAGGCTAAATTCTGTGCTACAATTGGTCAGGTCAGGCAAGAAGACATCTTTTTTTTTTGCCGTACGCGGGCCTCTCACTGCTATGGCCTCTCCCGTTGCGGAGCACAGGCTCCAGACGCGCAGGCTCAGCGGCCATGGCTCACGGGCCTAGCCTCTCCGCGGCATGTGGGAATCTTCCGGGACTGGTGCATGAACCCGTGTCCCCTGCATCGGCAGGCGGACTCTCAACCACTGTGCCACCAGGGAAGCCCAAGGAGACATCTTAAAAGTCAAAGAGAAGCCTTTGGAACCATTATTCATTCTTAGATGGTCAGCCATCATCATGAATTGAACAATTAAGAATTGGGTGGCAATATACAGGGTGCTATGTAGGTAGGACCACATAGCAGGAAAAGAGCAATAAGCCAGGACTGGGGTCATTTTCAGTTTGAGGCGAAGAAGTGAGCCAGGATAGGGCAGATCCTATCCATGTGGTCCATGTGGTCCTCTCTGGGTAGGTATGGATCTCTGACTCCCAAGTAAACATCCTGCATAGTTGCAGCAAATGCACACAGGCCCTGGCAGACAGACACGTGAGCTGGACGGTCCTCGAAGAACAGGACACAGCTGCAGGCGCTGTGCACCGTGACCTTGCCAGGCAACTCACGCGGACGTGAATGTCCTGAGCAACCAGCGAAAGGCAGGGAGCCAGAGCAGGACGGGGGCCCAAAGGGCTTGGGAGATCCATAGATCACATGCTCACACCCTTGATAGCGAACAGCAGGGTACACGGAGATGCAAAGAGGTCCTAACTATAGCACGAAAAGGGATGAAGTGAGAATAAGAAAAAAATTCATTAGAAAGAGAGGAGGTCTTCAATGGTTCAAAGTCCAGAACAACTTGACTCAGTATCAAGTTGAGTCAAGTTTGAGGCTCAGCAGACCTCAAATGCCATGATGAAGCCCTGCTTCCCGAAGTTCACTGGACTGGAACCCAAACTAAATCCAGCTCAAGGGAAAGAGTGAAAAGTGTGTGTGTGTGTGTGTGTGTGTGTGTGAACAGGGTGGTTAGACTTTTAAATTCCATCACAGCCAATTATCACAACTATGTCCATTTTTCCAGCCTGCCAGACAGTCAAAAACTCTGTGTGCATTTGATGTCTCCAACCTTTGAAAACATTATCGTGAAGTTGAAAGTTTCTGGCATCTTTTGATTAAAACATTGTGTTAAGTAATGACTTTAATTTTTTATTCTTTTTCGCCCCCTTTAAATGACTGATCGTTGTCTGACATTAGGGCCCCATTTGCTCTTATTAAATTAGCAAGCCTACAAAACTCTTAATGAATTGAAACTCATCAAATGTTTGGAAACAAAAGCAATCTTAAGATTCTTTTCCTTCTAATGTATCTCTGTGTGAAACATTTCACTTTCCCATACACTCACTTGGGTTCAAAGAGCAGCATATAGAGATTCTTATCCACCTGAAGCAGCAGGGAGTCAGCCGCCCAGGGAGGCACAAGAACCTGAGTGCTTGGGTGGTTCTTCCAACAGGCAATGTGCTGTCCTTCTGCCTAAGCGTTGACTTTCTGGCTGCACCAAGTGATTCCTACTTTCCTTCCGAGGAGGCCCTGGAACTTCGATGCATTTGAAAAGGCATTGCTAGGATGCAGTCTGTTGTCATCAAACAGACTTAATTCCCTTTTTAGGACAACCTGACGGGTCGGCAAAGGGGTTAAACTTGTATTTGGGCCATGCTGCCTGTTAGCTAATTGTGAGCTGATGGGATGGGGATCCTGGAACCCAGTGTCCCATCTTCTCTGGACTTTTTTTCTTTTCCGATGTCATTCTCATACAGAAGCAGACATTTACAGAGGTTCCTATTGAGATCCTCAGCTTTGTAAAGGGTGCACAGCCCTGAAACCATCACAGGGCTTGGGGTCTGGTGAACAGCATAACCAGCCAGTTAGGGAGCATCCAGGGGCAAACTCCATACTGACTCTTGCCCTACAAGTCAGAAAACATAATCGGGTGACTGGGCAACGCTGCTCAAATTTCAGTCATCGGTTTACCTTGGGAAATGGGGTTGCTAAATGAGTTTCAGGTATGCCTTTAGGAGGAGCCTGAGGAAGGTGACGGCAGGAGGGGCATAGCCCAAGGGAAACACTTTCCTCTCTGGCCACCAACTACTCTCTAGCTAGTCTTGGACCACCATGTAGTCTCAAAGCCAGTTATCCCTGGACAGGTGTGCATGGGGCAAAGAGGTAGGTCTGGCTCACCGAGGCTTTGCCCTGAGAGCTGCTGTGCTCGTGACTTACTGTGTGTCCCAGCTGCTCATGAGTCCAGACACACAACCCAAAACAGCCCTGGTGGAGGCTTTGCAGGTTGGTCTACCTGCTGTTAGGACTATTCGGTGTAGTCTGGAATCACCTGGCAGCCCTTGGGAACATAGCAAGACATTTCGTGCTGCTGTTCCATGAGCAGGTCTGCTTAACATTTAGAGCTCTGCCATTGGCTTGTTATAGGATATAGGGATCTGAGATGTCTAATCCACAGGATGAGAAAAATGGCTCCTTATATGTACTTGGAAAACAAATATACGTTGTAGAACAAATAACACCTTAATCCAAAAGGAGGCTGCTGTAAATCTTCACCATAACTGGGCAAAGGAAAGAACCCTTGGGGTTTCTGCCCATGTCTGAAAGCTGAATCCCGGTCTCCTTACTCCTGCTTACTTCTCAGTAGCATGACCCTGGTCATCAGGAGTTAACTCCATCTGACTCTAAAGCATGGACTACCACCCAGAACGGGGAGCTGGGCAAGGGAGAATCCCGCCAGGACCAGTATTGATTGGCTTGCGTGATTAGTTGGTTAATTGAATATCACTGCTTTCTAATATAATTAAAACAAGATAAATACTGGGGCTCTGTCCCATAAGCAAGTACCATTAGTGATCGTGGTGCACACCCTGATTAAAAATGCAGTCGACTGGGAGGATAATTTATGAACTTGCCAACCTCTGGTGCCACTCCATGGTTTGTGGGGCCTTGAGATATGACGTGGCTGGCGTGGAACTTCCTAACCTGTCATGATTGCCTTGGTCTCTTGGTAAAGAAGATTATTACACAAGTAAATATATGGGATGGTCTCTCCTTGCAGGTAGCACTCCTCTGTGCTTGCCATGAGTGCCTTTGTAAAGTATCAGAGAGGGATGCCTACAGCACCATGGGACCGTCATGACTATTTCCCCCTTTGCCTCACTTCCCTCAATCCCAAATGCAATACTGGCTCCCAGCCCTCTCTCCGTAATCCTTTGTTTTATCCTCATCAGGTTCATTATGAGTTTGAAAATATGGTTGGATCACTGATCTGATGATGAAATACCTATGAAAAATTACTTGAAGCAAAGCAAGTATGGCTAGTGGGAAAGGCACAGGACTTATTTACTCGGGGGCTGAGGGGACCAATCCACAGGTTGCTAAGAGAAGAAGCTAAATGGCTTGGGCTTTTGCCTCATATGCACCATGCAGGTGCCCGTGGAGTAATCCCCTCTCACTGGACATCTCAGATGGTGGGTTCCTCCAGGAGGGGGCAGGCTGCCAGACTCAGTGGAGCAAAGGTTTCAGCCCTCTTCTGTTGGATGTCACCTGCTGCTTCCTCAGCCAACTGAGGCATGTGTGTCAACTGCCAGCCTGGATGGTGCGTGCGTGGTAGAGAAGTGTCATGTCACCTTCCCTCAGTCACTTCCATGGAGGTCTCAGCTGTCCCTGCTTAGAGAGAAGGGAGAAACCCTTCACTGAGAGCTGGTGGGGGTCTCGGTGAGATGCAGTTGGTAAGTACTTGGAGTACATGCAAGGAAGGTGCTATATAAATACAAGGTGTTATTATCCTATTAACTGATGTTCTTAATTTTGGGAATGTGTCTAGATATACTGACTGGTGAGCAAACATTACAGATGGGAAGGAGGTGAAGAACTCTGTGGCTGATGCCCAGAGCAGAATGGAACCCCACATCGCCTCGGCCTCAGAACTGTGTAGTGTTCTGATGAGGGGTTAGGTGTGCCTGAAAGAGCCAGTAAGATCTGAAGGTGCAGATGCAGCCCGATTGTAGAAGTAACAAAAAGCTGACCTGGTGATGTGGCTCTGACACTTCTATTTTCTGCCAAAAAAAAAAAGGATTTTTTTGGGGCAACTGTTGCCCTTTCAAAAACATGTCCCTTTAGTGGCTTTATTTTATTTTTATTTATTTTCTGAGAGAGTGGTTTCATCTTGTTGTCCTTTTCTTTTCCCTGAGATGCTGCCAGGTTTGGATGAACAGGGGACACACTGCTGGGACATCTGATATTTCTATAACTAGAGAGGAGAGAAAGGAATGAGGCAAATAGGGTGGCCTGCAGAGGGTAGCAGGAGCTGTCCTTAGCACATAATGGGAAGTCAGGGCTGAGCCCCCCACCTTTAACGGGAATCATAAAGAAACGTGCTTGACGGGGTGACAGGAATAATCTAGAACACCGGCATGCTCAGAAATCCATTCTGTTCACCCTTAGGTTTCCTAAAAGCTGAACTCATCTTCCTAAATGCTTATTTGGAGACAAAATACCACGTGTAAAGAGATATGTATATACAGAGAAATGAGGACATATTTCTACCTACAGTTTTGTTATTACCTTGCCATAAAATAAATGCTTATTAATTTCCATTCCACATATGGAGGGAGCTGCCGCATGTGAATTTCTTTCATCAGTAATTGCTGTGCCTGTGACTCCTTAAGTTATATGTACCACAGAGATGGTTTCCAAATAAGAGCCTGGAGAGAGGGACAGATTCACAGATGATAGCAAAAACGTCTAGAAATTATAGACCGACTGAGGTCAGCAAGAAACAAGTTATTCAATATATCCCCTGGGGGCTAGAGCCAGACTTCTCCCCATGGTTCCAAAATTACCTGGCAGTTTCATTAGGGTGAAAGGTAGTGCAGCTTCACAAGTGCAGAGAGTAGAGGTTGTCACTTAAAATACAGATGGACTTGTCAACCAACACTTAGAGAGGACGGCATTTTGATGGTCTGCTCCTTCCTGCTCCTCAAAGAAGCTGCTCAAATTTGTGGCATAGAGGAATGGGAGTAAGTAACTGCAGGTGTTTGACTGTATGTGTGTCTATTCCTGTATAAAAATTCAGGAAATCGGTACTGCTAAGAAACCTGATACTCAGGCAGAACCGTTTACAATGTGAGGGAGCTGTCCTCAGGTTCCGGTGCTGAAATACAGAATCACCAATTTTATCCTTTGACGTGTCTCCACAATATGAAGGAATGCTTTTTTGCCTGGCTCTGAGTAGAGCTGCTGCTCAACCAACCATGACCAATGTAAAGCTCAAAGAGTACTTATCCCCTAGCAAGAGGATGAAGCTTTAGGGAATGTTATGGGAAAATATTCTTTGGACCTTCTCAATGCGTTAGAAATAGGCAGTGCTCACTCATATCCGGTTCCTTTTTCCTTCCTAGGCACCCCCAAACTGAGCTTTCCAGCCTCCTTGCAATTATGTGGCCCCATGTGACTAATTCTGGCCAGTGGGGTATGAGTAGAAGTGATATGTGTAACTGTTGTGCCGAAATGCTTAAGGTGTGTAACCATCCAGCTCCCTCTTTCCTCTGCAGCAACAATGATATAACTGTGCCCGATACAGCAGAGGCAAGATGGAATCAGCCTCTATCCCTAAGCTCCCATTTGGAAAGAATCTTCTCTGGACAGCTGCTGGGCCCCTAGTAAACTCTGAATAAATGAGACATAAAATGTCAGGTATTAAGTCTGAAATTTTGAAGCTTATCCTATTCTACCTTTCCCATCTTAATTCATACACTTGGTTAATCATTTTGGTGTCTTACAACCAAAACCACCACAATAAACTTTATGCTGCTACCAAAGACATCAAATAAATATACAGGGAAGAAAGGAAGTTTGTTCACTTGGGAAAAAAATGAAATATATTTGACAATGTCCCCACAGTGATGACTTGTATGTTGGTTTGTTTGGGAAAGCTATGGAAAAAAAATGTTTCCAAAAGGTTGAAGTTTCTGTTTGTCATAGAAGTATATTTTTGAACTTCCTTTTAAAATGGTGAAAGAATCTATGTTGGATTTATGATGATCAGAGTTCTACAATGTATGAAGAAGCCAAGTTAATGTGACACCACTGCCATGGAGTGATGGATGTGACCATCAAGCAGAGGTCAAAGCGGATGAGAACTGAACAGAGACCATGGGATTTGGTCAAGAGGCAGTCACAGGCTACCTTTTTAAGAGAGCAGTCTCATTGGAAAAGCCAGACTGCAAAGGGTTGAGGAAAGAGTCTAAACCATAAACTCAGAGTATTTGGTGGCAAAGGAAGGAAATGGGGCTGTAGTTAAAAAGAGAAAAGCAAAACTTGAGTTTTACTGAAGATGGAGGTGCAAGAACAAGAGGACAGGAAGAAATAGAAGATTAAAAAATGTAGACAGAAAATCCCTTGTATGTTTGAAGAGGGTAAGATTCAGAGCACAGGTGGAAGACACTCGTGCTTTCACTCTCTTTCCCAAAGAGAGGGAAAACATGAGGGTTTGAAAGGGCTTTCCTCCTGTATTTCTTATTTCTTACCTGAGTCCATGGCATCATCATACAACTAGTTTCTGAGAACTAGTTGGCTGAGAACCCTAGGAATTATCTTAAACTCCTTTATCTCCTTTAGTCTCCCATACATGCTGTTATCACCAAGGCTGTTTAACCACCTAAGCATCCTTTAAAACCTATACCTTTGTATAGCCTTAAATCAGGCCCTTAATTCTATGGAACTATCATAATCACAGCTTACCCCTTACCAGCTGGGTGACCTCAGGTAAATTACAAACCTCTCATCTGTAAAATAAAAATAAAAATAACTACTTTGAAGCACCGCTGTGAAGATTAAATTAAATAAGTACCTGACATAGTAACAGCAACAACTTCTTACTTGGTTTCACTAGTTTGGATTTCCCTTCTTTTTTTTTATTTGTTCACTATGTTGCCATCAGAATGATGTGTTTGACTTTCAAGTCTGTCACTGTATCCCCTCGGCTTAAATCATGTCAAGGAATCACTCTTGTTCATGGGGTAAAATCCAAGGGTTTTTGTTTTTGTTTTTAAGTATGTGGAGAGCTCTGTAATTCTAGATTGCACCGAACCAAAGAGATCCCAAATGATCAGAGGCAGGTTCCAGTTAGACGAGGGAAGGGGGCTTTAGCAGGAACTGGATTCCAGGAGTCCCACCTGCAGAACCTCAAGCTGCAGAAGAGGCTGTCTTCTTCCACATCCCCTGCAGGAGTATGTGACAGGAGCTGACTTCCTGAACACTTGAGGATATATCTAATTAGGCCTGCCAAACCAGGCTCTATAAAAGCAGGTAAAGGAGACTAAAATAAACCCAGGAAATGGCTATCCTTAGAAAACAGAGTTTCCCTTTTATTTTCTGAAGATGTGGCTGTTATACATGGTTAAAATATTTTAATTAATGAGTGATCATTCTTATGGAGTCCAGAAGGCTGTCAAGGCACATCCTCCACTGATGGATAAATGTTCTGTAGCAGAGTTCTACATGTAAAGGCATCAGGGCCTCTGGCAGATCCCACTGAAAAGATTCCCATTGGCTACTGCAGGGTCACTCTGAAGCTTCCTCAGGGGGGAAGGGCCACCAGGGAGTGGACCTGGTCATGCTGATTATCCAGCTTTGTCTCTACCTAGAACAGCGAGGGTCTACAGAGGCAATACAAGAGAGGGGCTAAGAGTATAGACTGTTGAAGCTGAATCCTATCTTCATCCCTCATGAACTGTGTAATCTTGGGGAGGTTGCTTAACCTCTCTGTGCCTTGGTTTGCTACTCTGTAAGATGGGTCCAAACCTTGCCACAGACTGGGAGAAAATATTTACAAATCACGTAAATGACAAAGAGTTTGTTTTCATAATATAGAAAAACTCTCAAAACTCAACGATAAGGAAAGAAACATTCTGAATTTTTTAGAAAAGGCAAAAGATTTGAACAGACACTTCACCAATGAAGATATATGCATGGCAAATAAGCAAATGAAAATATGCTTAACATCATCAGTCATTAAGAAAGTGCAAATTAAAACTATGATGAGATATCCCTACATATCTATGTGGAGGGCAAATAAACAAAAACACCTCCCCCAAAAAACAAACCAATGAACTGCCCCAAAACAGACACTACTAAGTGTTAGTGAGGATGGGAAAAAGGAGCTGTGACTCTCATACTATGCTGGTGCAAATGCAAAATGCAGCCAGCCTGGAAAACAGTTTAGTAGTTTTTTATAAGGTGACCCAGAAATTCCACTCTTGGATATTTACCCAAGAGAAATGAAAACTTATGCTCATATAAAAACCTGTATGAGAATGTTTATAGGAGCTTTTCCCCAAACTGGAAACAACCCAGATATCATTTGATAGGTGAGTGGATAAAGTGAGGTACAGCTGAATCATAGAATACTACTTAGCAATAAAAAGGAGCAACAACACGAATGAATATTAAATTACTGTGTTGAGTAAAAAAATGCCAGATACAAAAGACTACTTATTACGTGATTCCATTTATATGAACTATCAGAAAAGGCAAAACTATAGTGACAGAATGAAGATGGATGATTTCAGGGGCTGGTGATGGGGGAGGGGATTGACTGCAAAGGAGCATGAAAGAATGGAAATGTCTATATCAGGACTGTAGTTGTGATTATATTATTGTTTACATTTTTTTCAATTTTAAGAACTATTTATTTTGCACTAACTTTAGATCTACAGAAAAGTCGCACAAATAGTACAAAGATTTCCCATAACCCCTTCACCTAGGTTTCCCTAGTGTTAAAGGCATGCATACCCACGTTACGCCTAAGAAAACCAGGAAATTAACATTGGTAAAATACAACTAATTAAACTCTAGGCCTGATTCTAACTTCACCAGTTCTTCTACTTAATTTCCTATTCCATTCCGGGATCTCACATTCCACGTAGTTATTTTAACTCCTTAGTCACCTCTAATTTTTAACAGCCTTTCCTTGTCTTCATGACTTGGACACTTTTCATGAATACTAGTCAGTTATTTTGCAGAATGTCTTTCATTTGGGGTTTGTCTGAGGTTTTTGCATATTTAGAATGAGCGTATGCATTTTTGGCAGGAAGAATATCACTTATTTTGGCAAGAATAATATCACTTATTACAGAAGTGATATTATGTCCTTCTCAGTGCATCTTCTCAAGGGGTTCATGATTTTGACATGTCTTCTTACTGATGATGTTAACCTTGATCACTTGGCTAAGGTGGTTTCTCCACTGTCAAGTTACTATTCTTCCCTTTGTAGTTAAAAAATATCTGGAAGAAATACCTTGAGACTTTGCAAATATCCTGTTTCTCTTTCAACTTTTGCCCACTAATTTTTGTATCCAATGGTGGATCTTCTCTGCAAATACAATGATTATTGCAGTGTAATTAAATTTGCTTTTCTCTTTCTTTCTACATTTATAATTTTTGACTTTGCTTTTTAATTCAAAATTTTTTTGAAATAATTTTAGGTTCATGAGACGTTGCAAAGATAGTACAGAAAGCTCCCATGTATCCGTCGCCCCATGTCCCCCAATGATTACATCTTACAAAGCTGTAATATCAAAACCAAGAAAATGACATTGCTGTAAAGTGTGCAGATATATAGTTCTGTCATTTTATCACACATATAGATTCATGTGACCACCACTGCAATCGGGATACAAACTATTCCATCACCACCATTTAACTGTACATTTAAAAAGGTGATTTTATGTTAATTATTCTTCGATAAAGCAGACAAAACACAAAGCCCCCCCCCCAAAAAAAAAACACTGCCAGGATAACATTAAGCGGTATGTAACTATTAGCTATCATCACTGTTGCTCTTTTATCAGAGAGCATCTGTCTCCCTCAAGCCAAGGCCAGTCCAGGCAATCAATAAAGGACAGAAGAGGCCTCTTCTTTTTTTGGCACAACTCCCCGATTATTGCTCTACCAGACGAATTAGATCAAAATTAGTCACGGACACCTGGAGCTAGGCTAGTGCTACCCCGGCACTGTTGGAGAGTTCCAAAGATGTCTCCTACACATCGGCGTGGGGATCCATTTGCCCCTGTCTTCTCTCTCCACAGCGACTATCTTTCTCTTACTTGAATATACCAAGTGTATCCTACTTCAGCTCTTCGCACGTGCTGTTCCCTCTGTCTAGACTGTTCTCCTCATATATTCGGTGGCCAGCTCACATGTCATCTATTCAGAAAGAGCTTCCTGGGCCACCGAGCCTACACCTGCCCCCCATTGCTAGTTCCAGCTCCTCTCTATCATGTGACCTTGCTTTATTTCCATTATAGCACTTATCACTAGAAGAAATTATCTTGGTTGCTTATTTACCGACTTGTTCACTGTCTATCGCCATCCCCTCCAGAATGTAAGCTACAGAAATGCACACAGGCATCATCTGTTTTGCCTACTTCTGTACCTTTCCTATCTGCCAAGTGACTATGGTCATACCCCCAGAAGAGTTTTCCTGCCACCTTCCTTCTCAATCTCTCTCCTTTCTACTTTTTCCTTTAACCCTCTTTATGGCCCCTCCCCATTCCAACACATATCCATTGAGATAAAAACGTACACGAATACACTGGAGGAATCACCAACAAATCCAACCACCACTTTCTGCAGTCTCTTCTGTGATGACTCCCTCCTTCCCAACCCTGTTCCTTGGTTCTCTGCCTGCCCTTGATGAGAGCTTGCAGGAGGCATACACTGAAAGGAGGACCTTCACTAAGTTGTCTCCAAGCTGTTTATTCACGAACTGCATTTAAGGTAATACGAAAGGTTTCCCAGGAAGTCTGCAGGTTCCTCACCACCTTCACTCTTGTTCTTTGCCCCACTTCAATCTAGTTAGTTCTGTGATTATTATTTCTGTGGAACGGCATATATCTGTGCCATTAATTCTATGTTTTTCTAGGGGAGAAGGGATTGAGAGGAGGGAAAGACTGATTATTTATCAAATAAAAGACATTTCTCCTCCGTCTGGACAGCCAGGTGGATTTTTCTGAACTCATTTCTGTCCTGGAAATGGGGCAGCTGCTTCTGAAATGAGTCCTCTGTGTTGGTGTGGGCTCTGTTTTACAGCCAGTGGGTAATAGCATTTCCTGATTTATGAATTGGCATCTGGGGGAGGTGCTGAGCCCCTGGATGGATTCATCATGGGGAGAACAGCCATATAAATAATCCTGTCACATAAAATTATTGTTCTCATTTTGATGTTTTAAAAAAATTCCTTTTGTGAGGTGGTGGGATTTAGAAGATGTGAGTGAGAAGGCAGAAGAGGAATAAGTCATTTGGCCCCTTTTTTTCTATACAACAAAAAACGTACAAAAGGTATTCTCTAGAAACAGGGACTTGCATAGAAGACAATTACCAAAATGGTTGAATTATTTGGGGAACTCTCGGCACTTGGCTTAAAGCCAGTGCCACGGTCTTAGCCTGAGATGATATGTAGGGAGTTCCACCTCATGAGTTTGGCCCGGGATCACCGTGGGATATTTTTTAAATTGGTCAAGAGAAGGTCATTTCACGTATCGATAGGGTTCCCCCACCTTCCTCAAATCAGTGTGGGGTTTCGTCTAAATGTTCCAAATGTTCATTGAACTTCTGCATGGTACAAATCGCCACTCGGGTCCCTGGGGGCTGCGAAGATAAGCAAGCGGGAGCGTGCAGTCCAGAGGTTGTGGGTGAGAATGACTCAAAGGGGAACGCAGGCTCTGAAGCATGCGCATGATTTCCCTGGTGAGAAGTCACAGACATCCCGGACAGACGGTAGGACGGAAGCAGAGGTCCAGGGGTGAGGACAGACACCATGTGGCTGAGCATGGAGAAGATCCTTCTCCCCCATGAACCTGTAAGCTCCCTGAGGAAAGGAGCCACTCCTTTTCTTCCTTGACCTTGAGATTTAGCACGTAGTAGGTCAGGAGAAACCACACTGTTGTCTATAAAAGGCCAGACAGTTTATATTTCAGACTCTGAAGAAGCCATATGGCCTGTCTCAATTACTCAACTTTGCCGTGGTGGTAGAAGCAGCCATAGATGAGATGCCAATGAATGGGCATGACTGGGTTCCAATAAAACTTTATTTACAAAAGCGGTGGCCCATCAGGTTTGAATTGTAGTTTGCCAGTCCCTCTAGCAGGTCAATAATAAGTGCTTGTGGAATTGAGTTGGAAGGAAATGATTTAATAACATGTGTATCTCACTTTTAAAAAACATCAAATACGACCCGACAAAGTAAATGACCGCTGAACGTGTTAAAAGAGTTATTTATGTGGAAAGATTTCCATGGTACTCTTAACATATAATCTGTTATGTAAGCATATTTTAAAGAAGAGTCCCTTACGTAAACCTGGAATTTCTGAATCTTCTCCAGTAAGCAAGATGTTGCACAGACACCACCTCTTTCCATCGCACTGGGCTCAGGAGGGCAAAAAAAGTGGGACAGAAACCTCTTCTCTTCATTCTGATGGTCTAGAGAGAAAGAGTGCCAGGAATCTGGGAGTGAGAACCAAGGGGATGGGAGGCAGGATTCTTTCAATGGATGCGGACTTGGGGAGGGAACCAGCAGAGGCTGGTGAGCTGCCTCTAACCACTGCGTCTAACCATGGGGGCTCTGTTCATGGCTCTAATTTATTTCTTTGTTTTCATGGCAGAATAAACTCCGAATTCCAGGGGTCAACTAAGCGCCTGCCACCAGCCCATGCGCGGCCAAAAAAAACCTTGGTGTCATCAGTCAATGCCAACTAGTTAATAATAACCAGCTTCCTCGCTAATGGCCCGAGGCAGGAGTCCTTGGGCAACAAAGGCTCTAGCAGAAAGACTTGCAGGCAGCTGCATGGGGAGAACAGTTTGCAAGAAGCATTTCTGCTGGCCACTTTCAAGGGCGTATCCACCCATGCTCAACTCTTTAAGAAGGTAGTAATTAGTTTTATTCCCTTCGGTGCACATGGTGAATGCGGCAGAATCTGGCATTTGGAGAGCCACTGGAGTCTGTTCCTCTCATCTTGACTTGCTTCAAGTTTATGTCTATAACTAAGAAATATCAAGATTGCAAGGCAGTTCAGGAGTTGTGTTCAGTTCCCACAGAAAGAAAACTTTCAAGCGTCAGGGCCTGGGGCAAAAAGAGGCCACTGCAAATGAAAGCTGATCAGGACTCAGCTGGTGCTGAACCACACAGTGTCTGTTGCAAACTGCAGGTGATGAAGACGACCACTAAAATAGTAAACTTCTAGACAGCATCGATGTCTTATGCAGCTTTGTATGTTCCCAGCATGGGGACCTACACACAGAGTTGCTTGGCCAAAGATTTCCAGACCTGTTTGTATACTGTGGTCATCTGACAGTGTTTCCCGGCTGGGGACTGGTGGCACGCAGTGATGCTGACGATGGGACACAGGTGTGCTACCATTTTGGTCCTTTTAGCCCTTGGGGCAGCTGGGAAATGCCTGGAGGAGACGTGTCCCCAGAGCCTGGTCCCCCTGGTCACGAGGGGATCTCCATCACCCTAGGGAGCTGTACAAATACATTTTCCATGTGTACCATAACAAAATAACAGGTTGGAAAGCATTGAACTGGTGCACAAATGAGAAAACGGAGACTCAGAAAGTCTAGATTCACAAGAAGCCAAGGCTTGATTCCAGTTAGCCTTACTCTGTGTCCAACGCCTACCCACCACCCCACAGCTGTCACACCAAACTGTCAGCAAAGAGCTGTTGAAGCCAAATTGTTGGAACTGAGAAATCACTTGACTAAAAACTAGTGGAGGGTCAGATGATGTCATTAGCATGGCTTGAAATGTGAGCCGGATGCTCAAAGCTGAAGTCAACTTACTGCCAGTGTATGCAAGACGTTCTCCCTAGGCCAGCGGCGCTCATTCCGACCAGGACTCCCGGCAAGACATATGTTTTACATTGCTACCCAGGGCACACGTATACAGGTACATATGGAGTTTCACAAATAGTACTTACCCTTACTATATTTGATGGACACTGTTCTATTCGATTTTCTTCTGTTCCATTAAAAAAAAAATCTGGTCATGACCCTTTAAATTGATTTCATGACCCACTAAATTGATTTCTCGACCCACTAATGTGTCACGACCGGCAGTTTGAAAAACAGTGGCCTGACCCCAATTCCAGCTCCACCTCCCTCCCTGGAGAGGGGAACATGGAAGGTGAACATGGAGGAGAGTGAGATAAGAGATTGGGATAAATAAGGAGGATGGTGGGAAGAGTGCCAAAAATAGGATAAAGGAAAGAATGGGGACAGAGTGAGACAAAGGAGAAATGAGTGGGGATCAGAGACTTGATGAGAAAAGGCTCACTCTGGACTGACTGATTTACGTCTGTGTCACGATTCTCAAGTTCCACAGTCATTCTGGCCATTTTGATACAAGAATCTTCCTCACCAGCTTTCACGGCACAGCCGTGGTAATGCTATCTGCTTGTCTGAAGATTTTCTTATCTGTCAGCACCATCTCGCATTCCTTACTGTTGCTCCCACAGGGAATTTTCGATCTGCTGTTCAGGGATCTGGGCCCTAGAAAGATCTAGAAGGCATTGGGTAAATTACCCAGGAATAAAGAAACTGCCCACAATGACTCCACCCACACCAATGCACTGACTCACGCTGGGCTCTACAGGCTTCTGCGCTGGGTCTAAACGACAAATTCTTGAGGCAAAGGAGGTGGTTTTAAAAGGTAACAGGAAAGTGAAAATCAGAGATTGAGATTAGAGTCATTTATGAAGCAGCTGCAGTGTTACACACTCCAATGGCCAGTAGGTCTCTAAAGAGTTTTGACTGCACACCCCATAGTAAAAAACAATTTTTGAGCATGCACATACAAGGCTCATATATTTGTTTACAAAGAATACCCATGTTCTATTTGTTAACAACATTGAGTTATTAAATATACACAAAATTAGGAAATTATGGGGTGACATAAAGGTAAAATACCATCTTAATTTTTATTTTCTATTATTCATGAACGGTACAAACGATATTTTACTATCATCACGAAAATTATTATGAATAATGGTGAGACTCATGTGTTAAGGAATGGCTTCATTGTTTTTGAAAATCCTTGTTTAGCACTTAGTGATATGGGCTTTTGAGGTCCAGGGTTCAATTTATTTCAATACTTTGCTTTAATGGCTGTCATAACAGGAAAAGACACCTCCCGTAGCCACAGAGATGCAAAAAGCACATTGTTGGCTATGCTGACTAAAAAAAGATTTTCTTTTCAGTTTCCTACACCAATTATGCGAAGATTATTGTTGAAATTCAGCTAGTAGATTTCTGTCTTCTCTGATGTCAATCAGCTGTTCTTTTAACTAATCGGAAGGTGCTGAACTTTTAAATTTTTTAACAAATGGGTCAAAACTCTCAGAAACTCTTTATTTGCAAGACTTTTAGGCAAGTAGAAGATTCTGTTTCCGGGGTTTTAAAGCTTTGAGATAACGAGTTTTTAAAGTGTCACATTTCCTCATTATCAAATCGTATAAAGGTGAAAATATTTCCAAACATCCTTTTTTGCTTCCCAAATGGTGTCTCCATGCCACAAATTCTTTCTGAAAGTAGTTACTTTCTAACTCACTGTTAACACATTACCTTTATACTGAGGGGGCAGATGAAGTGTTTAATTTTTCAAAGTTATCGGCAAAGTGGCATAGTTCTGACAGCTGCTTGTCAGAACTGAAAAGGTCAGCAAATGTGGAACATTTTGGTTCTTTTAAAAGAGAAATCTTTATATTTCCATAACCAGAACATCTCTGTGTTGCACACACACACACACAAAAAAAAACGTTTTCATGCTCACTCCCATCTCATTGCAAAATATTGTAAAGATTCTATTTAAAGGATTGTTTTCTACAATATTGATAATATCAGTTGCACATAAATTGCAAATTCGTTGTCATATACTGAAACTGAATCAGCCAGTAAGACCACCAGTGTCTACCGCCCAGAGATGTGGCCCCTCCCATGCACCTCCATGCCTTCCTGACACATAAATGGCTGATGTATAGACCAAGGCAGGAAACCAGTACCCAGTATCCACTGTATAGTAAATATGAGTGAAGCCTAATTTCTTCTTTTAAATAGAAAAATAGATGTTCTAATCACTTCTTCCCTTGCCCCATCAGATCATTCTTAGCGCCATTTAGCATCAAAGTATGCTTTAAGACCGCTATACTAGAGAAGCACAAAAGGGCACCAAATGTTTTAGTTTGGTCTTTGCTGTTCTGAAGCAAAACGATACATAAACGAATTGTCTCCTCTAAATCACTGTGAATTTAGGAGTATTGTGTTATCAGCATTCCTCTAATTTTTGAAGACACAGTAATAAAGGTCTGAGAATGAACAATGGCTCCTACATTAAGAACCATCTGAGAAGATGCAAAGTGGTATAACGCATGAATCCCAGGTGAGAACCGTATACCTCTGAATGGCGAAGGTAGGCGAGAGGCAGAACTTTCATAATTTGAATGAAATTGGTGGCTTTCAGAGAAGAACGATGCGTGGAGGATTAAGGCTGGGGGCTAAGTTCAGAGTTGAAGAGGGCTCCATGCACCTAGGATAGAAGAGAGTTGGTCCTGGGAGCACTTGTGAGCAGAGCCAGGCCGGCACGGGGTGGGAGGTGCAGTGAGCTGGAAGGCGAGAACCCTGGCCCCAAAGTCTGGCTGTGACCTTGAGGCTTGGATCAGAAGAACCCTCCTTTCCCAAACTCAGAAGAGTTAAGACCAAGAATTCAGTCTGTGCCTAGGTGTGAAACAGTACAGAGGAAGAGAGACTAGGGCCAGGCCTAGAGCCAGGGAGACAAGCTCAAGAGAAGGGAGAGAAACCCGGAAAAGCTGGGAAAGGATAGAAATGAAGTCTTCCCCAGTGAAGGTTCTGCTCTGGGTGCTCCCGGGAAAGTGAATTTCATGGTCAAATGAGTCTGGGAGTCACGACCTCCTAAATTTGCCAGGGCACCTCTAGCTTGGAGCTTTATAATACTCGATAGCACACTGACATTCTAAGAAATGCTACAGTCAAGATTATCTGCTTAACTCAGATTTTCCCAAAATATTTGACCAAAGAAAGCTTTTGCTTTTATTTTTTGATATCCTGCAAAACTTTGGCTCTGAGAATAAAATTTGGGGAACCCTGGACTAACTAATGTTTAAAGTGGCACTGAGGCAAGGGACAGGTGGGAGACCTCGTGAAAATGTCATACTTCACATATATATTGCTCGTCTCCTGAGACACCCTTGTCTTAATGAGGGCGAGCATTTACCGCCAAGTCCTGTGGACTAAAGGGGGGCCACAAGGGAGTAGGATTTCCCTTGAGGGGTCTCTCCTCCTAACCTGAGGGTACCTGCATGTGTGAGTGGTGACCCCCTTCCAAAAGCGGTATCTCAAGGAAGTGATTTGGGCACAAATGGGCCACCAGAGCAGCCTCAGTGCCCTTGGACTCGGGCTGGGAGGCAGAGCTGACTGCGGAGTGTGGCCCATGCAGGCCACCTTGGTTAGCTCTCTGCCACTTTAGGCACCCCAAAACAGGCCTGATAGGTCCTGGAGGAGACAAGAGTGAGTATATGAATGAAGGAAGTAAAAATCTTAAATAAATAAATAAAATATAGACACCCTTCCAATAGACCAGCATACTGAAAATAATAAAAATGAAAGCTAAGAGTCGTTGACCCCTGTTAAGCGCCAGGCACTGCACTAAGAATTGTATGTACATTTTCTACTTTACTCACTGTAACCACCCAGGCAGTGGGCACTAGCCTATCCCCATGTTACTGTTGAGAAAACTGAAGTACCCAGAGGTTCGATAATTTGCTCAAAGTCATACAGGTAGAGAGTGGCAGAGCCAGACCAGAAACCAGGGCATGTGGTTCCAGCTCACGCTCTGAACACCCTCAAGTCACCCAGCAGGTACTGGATGGCCTCCAGCACCAGCACTGAATCCTCTTCCAGGAGGATATACCTACTTCTCCACTCCTTCACTGTTTTGCACAACTTTCTTTAAATATCCAGACAGCTTCTTCCTCAACCATCATACATTCCCTTGAAATGATCGCACTGTCTCTGAGTCAGTTTCAAATTCATGTCTCCATTGTCTACACGTGATATTTGAAAGGCACTTAAAAGACTCAGATTAGATATAATTCTGCCTATAATTAAACCTATACTGTGTTTAGCAAAGTCATGTGACATCACTAATGCCAACTAGTCGTCTTGAACAATGGCACAAATTAACACGCACCTATTTACTTTTGAAAACGTCTCATCAATATTCAAACTGAGGACACAACTTACTTAAGTATCCGGTATTTCTCTTTTTCTGCAGAACTTCAAGCACAAGTCAAATCAGTTCTCTCTGAACTTAACCACTTCCATTCAGACACCATCCCTGGAGGAAGGGGAGAGGGCTGGGATTGCGGGGGGTCAGCTTCCATCCGCAAACACCCTGTGTAAGGGAATGCGGTGCCCACAGAGTTGAGGCTTGTCTTGGGAAACACCCCAAGAGCTCCAGCCTCTAGACCAGAGTCCTCGTGATACCCATTCAAACCCGCAAGGAGAGCGTGCCCTTTGGGCTGACATCCATCTCTACCAGGGCCCCAACTGCACAAGGATGTTGCGGTTCCAGGGCAATCCCCACAGTCGGACCACTTTCTTTCCAACGTCCAGTAGGCTGGAGTTTGCGCCCACCTCACTCCTACAGAACTTCCAGAACATGTCTCGCTCTGCTTTTCTCTATTCTGCATAGTGTCTGGCTCTGTGCTGGGCATACAGTGGGCACTTAAGAAACACACATGGGGAGGGGCCTGAAAGGTGGCAGAGATGCAGCTGCTGGCCCTGTCTGCCCACACTGTGGAGTCTCCACACGTGCTGCTAAGTGGGGTGCAAGTGCCGAGACAGATGCCGAATGGAGTTCAGGGTTAGAGAGCTGCCAGGCACTCCCCTAACGACCTGGCGCTTGGATTCCCTCTTTCCTCCCACTCCACCCCACCCTGCCGACTCCTGCTCTGCCTTTACATACCAGCTCTTCTTCTCTTGTTCGGGGCACAGAACTGTTTTCCCGTCTGCCCTAGCAGTCCTGACAGGTGACAAAGCCAGAGTTATTCAGGTGCCCAGTCTGTGACGACCTCAAGTCCAGTGGGGCTGGACTCAAATTAAACTCCTTCCCCAGAGCAGAAGTAGAATTACAGAGAAACCCCCACCAAGCCCCGTGGAGGGACGCAGCTCTGTTTGATTGGGGTGGGAGACCCCAGGTCCCCCGCCCTTCAGTCTCCTGGATGCAGTGCGAACAGGTGTGAAGGGGCGTTCAGGCTTTCCTGGGGGATTCTGAAGTAGACTGAAGGTACCAGGGAATCCTGGGGAGCTGGTGGCCAGAGCTGAAATGGCCCTTAGCCACCAAACAGTGGTTTGTCTGGGTGTCCATACGCCTGGCAGCACTGTTTCCTAAGAGTATTAGTAATAATGGTAATGATAATGATGATTGTGTAACTAGGCACTTTACGTATATTACCTTTAGTCCTAAAGATACACTAGGCACTTTACGTATATTCCCTTTAGTCCTAAAAGCCCTGAAAGCAGGTAATTATCATTTGTGTTTTCCGCATGAAGAAACTGAAGCACAAACTCTGCTTGAGTGACTCCCTCTGGGCGGCAGAGCTGGTGAGCGCTGAGGGCCAGGGTGAAATCCCACGCTCGCGGTCTATTCATGAGCACCCTGTGGTCTCCATCCTGCACCCATTTCTGCATCCCGGTCACCCCCATGATCACCTGAGAAACGCCAGGCCGCTCTCATTGTTTCTTCTCCGGGGAGGCTACTGAACTTGACCCTATTCAGATACTGGAGGCTTTCACGCCTCTGGGAGGGACCCTTGAGAGGCATGGCAGTTGGAAAAGGAGTGTGTGTGGGCAGGGTGCTTCACTGCCTACTCCCCTTATGGGGTGTCCTGGCTGTGTCTGGGGCCCTGTGTACCCCCAACATGTTCTAGAACAGAAGGGGCTTTTGTCCCAACTTGCACTGGGCTGGAACTAAGGATGAATAAACCAAGGGCCCTCCTTCACGGTGGGGTAGTGGGGTGTTTCTGAGTTCTTACATCACCCCCAGTACCGCATTCAGCCCACTCCACCCCCAGCAATCCCTCCGATTTCTAAGGCTTGTTTCAGCAGCTGAGGATTGGGGCACAGAGCAGTCCTGCTGGGAAGACTAGGAAATGAAGAGCATCTCTCCCCCACTGAGAGCTCCTCATTGGAAGAGGGGCCTGGAGCAGACCTTGCAGTAGGAGCTGAGCTGGATTCCAACTTGGCTTCTCCGCCAACCTTCTGTGTGACTCTGGACAAGCCGTTTACCTCTCTGGGCTTCAGTTTGCTCATCCGCTTGTAGGGGAAAAGGCAGCGGGAGATAACTGGACCTGAGAAGCCTAGAGGGCTTTTCCAGCCCTAAGCTTTTATGACACTATGGAGAATTCCAGGCACCAGCACTGGAGTGTAGGACCTGAAGCAGGAAGTCCTCTCCCCTGTCCAGGTCCCTCCCAAGGAGACATTCTACCTTTACTGAGAAGGAAGGGAGAAGTGGAACTTCTTGGTCATGATGCACGGGAACCTTCAGGAACAGCTCCAGACAAACGGGAAGGCTCCTGCCTGAGTGAAACTAGGTGAAACACGGCAACAGTTTTTCTCTTTTTGAGGATGCCCGAGGTGTCTCGTGTGCTGTCCCTCACTCTCAGGCTTGCGCTTCAAGTCCCCTCTCCCAGGAGCTATCAGAAACAGCCCCGTCTGGGTGCTTGGAGCAAATGTCCAAATGGCCTTGTCACAGTGTCAGCCATCCAAATGCAAACTGGAGCGGACAGCTCGGCCCTGCAGGGCTGGGAGGAACACACATGCCGGGGGACCCAGCGTGAAGAGAGGAGAATCATTCTTATAGGAGCCATCGCCTTGGGCCACAGGAGCTATCTCCACGACTGCACTTGTATGAGAGCGATGTCCATGGACCTCTGAGCTTGTCAGACTTCACACCGGCTAATCTCAGAACATCCCAGGAGGCAGGCAGGGGCAGGGAGCGACACAGAGGAGCAATAATGGTCCCCTCATCACACAGAGTGTCCTCAGCAGAGGCACCACCCAGATAGGGGTCTGAATCCCATGGGGTGCGAGCCTGCCTGTCTTGAACCCCAATACCACCTTTCCCTGAACTGAGCTTCCTTCTGAAACTCACAACATGGTACAAATCACACTCACAGAGCATCCTCTCCCCAGTTCCCTCTCTCCCACTGTGCAGGCTTAACCATCTCTCAATTTCACAACCGCAGGCAGAGAGCTTGAAAAGAAATACAAAGAACAGGGAAGGGGATAGGGACCCTCAACAGGCCCCTCCACTTTGATGCCCTTGCTCTCCGGGAAGCCTTCTCTGGCTGCTCCGTTTAAAATTTCAACCCTTTCACCCTGAGCGGTCTTCCCAGCGCCCACTATCCTGCTCCACGTCACTTACTACCTGCTAAGCTACTAGAGGACTTCTTCAGCAGGTTGCTATCCTCCTCCACGTCACTTATTACCTGCTAAGCTACTAGAGGACTTCTTTAGCAGGTTGCTATCCCGCTCCACATCACTTACTACCTGCTAACCTACTAGAGGACTTCTTTAGCAGGTTGCTACCCCACTCCACGTCACTTACTACCTGCTAAGCTACTAGAGGACTCATTTAGCAGGCTGATTCTTCTTGATGCTTCCTCTTGCTGAAAGTCAAGGATATTTATCTGTTTCTTCACTGTTGAATCCCCAGTGCCTGGGCTAGTGTTTGGCACACAGTAGTTGCTTAGTGAATATCTGTTTGGTGAATGAATGAATCAGGCCTGGGTGATTCGTTACAAAGCAAGATGGCCCTCACTACTTCACTGCGGGACTATGCTGGAGCCAAGGAGAGCAGCCCCTGCCTGGCCCTGCTTTCCTAGGTGGGCCCACCTCTGGACCCACCTCCTCAGCCCTTGCAGACATCTGTATCCTGGTTCACAGCTAGGACTGGAGTGCCACTGGCTCATGAGGGCGACAGGCTGTGATGTCCCCAGGCACCTGGAAGCTGACCCACTGTCAACAGGAGTCAGTAAAGCAAAGAACGCCGTGAGAGATAGCTTTGGCCCAGACACAACTGAAAGTGCACCTCAAAAGCAGAAGCATGTGCTTAAGGCCTCTGGCTCTCAGGCGGGGGAGAGGTGGTGTGCTGGATGGCAGGGATGCTGAAATTTACCGAGAAATCTGCCACTTGCTCTGGGGCCTATCAAAGAAGAGCCTCGCCTTGTGGTGGGAACAGCTGCTTCTCCCCCCCGCAGTGGGTTGCTCCAGGGCACCTGAGGACAGCCCCGGCTCTGCTACCTCATCTTCTCGTTTGTCTGCCTTGCTGACATTTCCTCTCACTTCCCTCCCATCAGTTTGGCAGGTTTTTATCACACTGGTTTCAGTGTGTATAGACATTCCCTTGGGAGTATTGCAGTTGTAGTAAATATATACCATATACATACACACAGACATGTACAAAGCAAGGAGACTGATGGAGACACACAGAGACAGACACAGGGGAAGGTGTGTGTGTGTGTGTGTCCATATATGCACGCACACACACACACACACACACCCCCTAGGGAGATACCCAGAGTCACGCAGAAGAAAAGCAAAAAGACAGAAACATAATATGGCACTGCAAGAGACAGGCAGACCCTGACAAAATGACACTGATACCTAGCAGGGCGCACTCAGCCACTCCAAGAAAAAGCGTACTACATAGAAAGGAGCACTTGCTGGACAAGAAATAGAGAGGAACTCACACATCCAAAACAACAGAAACAGTATCCCGGCTATAGAATTATTCAGCCTGCAAATAATTGTAGTGATAGCTCCCATTGCTTTTATCACTCAGGAAATTCCAAGGACTGTGGTAGCTCTGTGCCAGAAATAGGGATGAAGACTGAATACATAGTTCTTATTATAAATCACAATATCACAATTAGGTATATTATATATGACTATCACATCAGATGTATGATATTATTATTTAAGAGATAGTTAAAGTAGGCTATTTAAGTTTAACCAGCAAGTTTATATAAATGAAAACACAAAGCAAAAAATAGCTCAGAACAGGGCAAAAGTCATGGCAGTGATAAACAGATGACTGAAGCCTGGGGGAATGCTTTCTTTATCTAAAGTATAGTCTTTTAATCATATAAGTTCAAACTTGGGAATTAAGATAAGCAATAAATCATTCATATCAGTTCTTCTCTTTTCTAATTCTGGTTGTGTGAAGACACTGGGAATTCATTCATTCATTCATTCATTCATTCACCTGTACATTCATCAAATAACTATCACAGGCCTATAAGGTGAGATTTAGGCAGACGAAGAAGACATAGAACTGTCCTCCAGCTGCTGTCAGTCTGCTAGGAGAGAAAGACGAGAAAGTCATCACAGCTCAGTCTGAGAAGAGCTACCGTAGAGGTGTAAAGCACGGGTCAGGAGTAGCTCACTGAATGTGTGACAGCAGAGCTAAGTTTTAAGGGAAAAGAAAAAATTAGATGATGAAGTGAAGCACCTTTCAGGCAGAGCTTACATCAGGGCCGAGCACACACCCTCAGCCTGCAGTCCCAGCCCGCAAAGTGTTCTGATCCATCATGGCGGAGACTCATCCACCGGCCGACAGAGGCTGGTAGGCGTTAGTCCTGAAGCCCCGGGGCCTGGTATTTCTCCAGATAGACCTACCAGGCTGCTCTTGTCCCATCAGAACTGCAGGCTGTGGCTTCTTGATTTGCTCTCCACTGGGCCTGGATCCCTGCTGAGGAGCCTGCCTCGGCCTTGACCTGGACTCCTGTGCTCCACCCCTGATAGATCACCCAGAATCTTAATGCCACCACCTGCCAGACTCCACACACGGCCAGTTCCAGACGCTCCTGGTGCAACATCATAAGAATAGGAGCCTCCGCTTACCAAGCCCTTACGCTGTGCCAGGCTCGCATCGTGCTGACTACATGCATTATGTCACTAGATCCTTGCAACCACACCAGTGAATTTTATCATTACGTCCATGTTCCAGTTGAGGACAACGAATCTTAAAGAGGTTAGGAGCTTACCTGAGATCACACTTAGGAGCTTCCCTGAGATCACACTTGGTAGGACCAAGGTTCGTGCTCAGATACCCTGACACCAAGGTCAGTCTGATTACCCATCTTGCTATATTACCCTCCCCACAGAGAACCTGCAACCCCAGTGGATGCCAGTGTTGGCCCAGATGTCAGGGTCTTGGGACTGGGATTCGGGTGGCAGGCCTATGAGGAGGGCCCCATAGCGGATAACGGCCCAAACTCTACCCACTCCCGCCCTCCTATCCTTCCCAGCGTGCCCATAATCCAGAGCTCCCAGCATGCCTCACTGTCAAGCCTGAATGGGTACTGACCCCTGACTGTGCTCTTAGGGAAGTGAGACAGGTGAAATCAAGAACCTCAGAACCCCGGGACTTCCCTAGTCGTCCGGGGGTAAAGAATCCGTCTTCCAGTGCAGGGGATGGGGGTTCCATCCTTGGTCGGGGGAACTAAGATCCCACGTGCTGCAGGGCAACTAAGCCAGCGTGCCACAACTACTGAGCCCGTGCGCCTCAATGAGAGAGCCCGCGTGCTGCAAACTACAGAGCCCAAGAACTCTGGACCCCGTGGGCCACAGCTACAGAGCCGATGCGCCCTGGAGGCTGTGCGCCACAACTAGAGAGAGAAAACCCGCACGCCACAACTAGAGAGAAGCCCGCACACCGCAAAGAAGAGCCCGTGTGCTGCAATTAAGACCTGATGCAGCCAAAAAAAAAAAAAAAAAAGAACTTCAGAATCCCAACTCAGCAATGAGAGGGGGCTCCACACAGCTTTTCGATTCTCCTCTTTGGAAGTCCTTAGATATTTTAAGTCCCAGGTTCAGAAATCCTGGCTTTCAGGTCACATAAGAAATCCTGAAACATTCAATGCCTGTGGAGGTCTTGGGTCTTCTCCAAAGACTTCATTCCACCAGCGAAAGCTGCTTCCCCCTCAGTGTCTAGGGCCTTAGAGGTAGGCAGGGAGGGGGAGCGTGGGCCTCATGGAAAAGGAGTAAGAAATGAAAGCAAAAGAGCAGCTTCATACCAGTCCGGACTCCTGGGATAAAGTGCTCCCCACTCGGCTTCACATCACGGCAGCCTCAGCGAGGGCACCACAAGGGGTCCCAGTGTGGGTGGATGGGGGGGTCCCTCGCCATGAGAAGATGTCATCGAGCTCTTGGGGAGGGTGGAGCTGCTGTGGGCTGCCAAGGCATAACGCACAGGCCCTGTGGGCGGCATAATGCAGTGTTTATCTCCCTCACTTTGCAGAGAGGGAACAGGCAGAACAACAGACTCTGTCAGCAAGGTCCTCTGGGGAGTTCAGGCCTCACTAATGAAGATGAATCAGACGGGGGAATCTGCCTTTGGCGCTCAGAGCTAATGTATACATATTCATGGGCGGGGAGGACAGCTCCCAGAATGACCCATCCTCCAGAGAGGCCACAGGGGCAGAGGCATGGCAGTGCGAAGCCGCACTTGGGGTGGGGTGTGTCTTGTGGGGTGGAACACTGCGGGCTGTGAATTAGGGCGCCCCAGGAAATACCCTGAAATGGATGGAATTCCCAAGGCGAAATTTACTCCTTTGCCCGCTGAAAAGGTATGAGTCTTGGTCTGAGCTCAGGGACCCCTGAAGAACTTAGTTCTCAGCTGAGTTCCAGAAGCAAATCCAACTCTGCTATTTCCTACTGCACATCAGCTAATACCAATCCTCACACCATATCTCTTCTGCCTGGTGTGGCCTCATGGAATCTACTGGAGGTTCCATGTTAGAGTTCCAGGTACACACGAAGCCTCGGGACACATGTTACAGCATCTCATCTCATACACATAGACCCCGTCTTCTGAATCTCCATCTGACTCTTCCATGATGTGCCCTCAACTAAGTGTTTCTGGGCGACAAATCCTTGCCCACCATAGACCTCCAGGGTCCAGGAAGGTGACCTTGGTAGGAGATTATACAGTGTGTAGGGAAATCGGGACCAAAAACTTGGGCATCTGTACCATGTTTCTTCAGGCGAGAGCAAATGTTGGCCCTGCACCTACGCACACCATCACTCTGAAGTCAGTGGATTTGCTCTTGACTCACAGATATTTTGATATGTGGGAGGTTTTATTCCCTGTTTCGGCGCACTCAGCCTCTGTCCCCAGGCAGCATAACGGAAAGGATACACACTGAGTCAAATAAATCAAATCCCCTCCCTGCAGCCGGCCTCCTGCAGGTTTCCACGGAGCCACAGGCTAGTCCTTAGCAGCAAGACAAATGTCTGACAGAGCTCAGCGTGCCTTACCTGCCTTTCCGACATGATGTAGAGCTGCTTGTGGTCCTTGGAGAAGGCCATGTCCCGGAGGACGGGGCCGGGGTCCACCACCTGCACCGTCTCGTACTGGAGGGCATTGCCCCTGGGCCCATCTACCCGGATCTGTGGAGAAGAGGAAGAGGAGAGGTGGTGTGAGTTCCGATCCTGCGTGGCCTGCGGTCCAGCTTCCGCCCGGGGCCCCTCCCACAGGCAAGGGGGAGGAGGTGCGCCCTGCCTCCCAGAGGCCAGGCCTGAAGGCTCAGGAGCGGCACATGCCCACCAGGGGCCTCGCGTTGGGAATGGCAAAGAGAAGGGACGAGGCGGAGACCAAGCCGGGCTGCGCCAAGAACCTGGTGTTCTTCTCTCTGGCTCACTATGCCTTAGGCTCGAGTCTTTGAGGCCTTGCTTGTACATCTTTGGAGAAGAGGACGGGCCTTTCTAGTTACTCAGCATATTACCTTATTGTTAACGTAATAAAAAGGTTCTGTGCAACATCAAAAGTCCTACCTGATATACTGATAGAACAGATGGGGAAGATGAGATGCAATACGTTAAACAACTGGCCTGAGCTATCAAATCTGGTGACAGAATGAGAATCCAGTTTGACCCTGGAGTCCATGCTTTTCCTACCACTCCAGTTACACGAGGGACCCTGTTCCTTGATGGCTTTCATGTTTACTTCCTGGGGGTGCCACTAAAGGCAGCGGCCTCCAGCCTGCACAATTCCAGAGGCTTTTGCCAGTCATCCCCAATCCTGAAGCTGAAACACTTGCATTTGGCAAATATTTATTTTAAAAACGAAGAAATAAATGCAGTTCAAACTCTTCTTTGCAGATTTCCCACTAAGCTCAGGAAAACAACAGCAACAGCAATGAAAACAAACAAACAAACTGGTGAAGGAATTAACAAAAGATATGTTTAGCCCTGAAAACCTAAATGCCTTGGATTCCAGTAGCCCTCCTCCTTCCGTCCCCACTCCCAAGCCACCAGCTGTCTGCCTTGGCCAGGTGCTTCCTTAATCTGAATGAAATGGGAGCTCATGCAAAACCAATTGGGATTACCACCCAAGTCTGACCACGAGGTGATGGCCTTGGCCCCCAGCCCAGCCGGGCTTCATCCCCAGCTGCGAATCACCCCTGGAGAAGCAGCACGAGAGTGATATTGCACGGCTGGCTGGTCTCCAGCCCCTTAAGGCTGCCGGCAGGAGCAAGCGCCCCTCGGGGATGCTAGCAGAATGGAGTCCCACCCGGTGCCCTGTGGTCTGATCCCAGAGGGAAATTGGATTCAGTGCCTGAGCGATCATCTGGCTCCAACGTTCCTGCTCTGTAGGGTGAGCTGATGTGCTGGATGTGGACGTCAGAAGAAACTAGGTGAACTGGGCAGGGACAGAGGGGTGGACCAGGGAACACCAATGGGGCAAGTTTTCCCAGGCCCAAGGAGGCAGGATGGGGGTATGACCCCCACCCTTGCCCATTCTGCCAGGGCAGGAAATCAGTCATTGGAAAGGTGGTTCCTGGAAATTCCCTGGCGGTCCAGTGGTTGGGACTCAGCACTCTCACTGCCAGGGGGCTCGAGTTTGATCCCTGGTCAGGGAACTGGGATCTTGCAAGCCATGTGGCGCAGCCAAAAAAGTAATAAAAATAAAATAAAATAAAAGACCTTTAAAAAAAGAAAAGGTAGTTCTCCCCTTCACATCACCCCACCCCAATCCACTACTTGTTTCAGAAAACAGAGAGGAAAGCATCCATTCACCCATCTGCTGAAAGAGTCTCACACAAGACATGAATAAAACAGTTTACGGTGGATGTGCTGAATGACGGGCAATCACAAAACTTAGGTAGGCTGGACCAGCTGCTGGCTCTTGGGCCATTACATGAATAAGAACAAGAACTGCTAGCGATTGAGTGGCTGCTACGCGTCCTGCAGGATTCTAGGCATTCTACGTGTATTTACCCTCTTATTTAAACCTCATAACTCCATGAAGCCTTAATATTCCACTAAGCCTTATTCCAATAAGCCTTAAAATCCCACTTACAGGTGAGGCATAGAGAGGTTTAATACCTTGTTCATGGTCACACATTTAGCGATCGGCATGGCCTCAACCCCTGCCAAGGTCCAACCAATTCCAGAGTCCACTCTTCAGTGCACTTAAATACTACACCAACAAAAGCTGAGCCAGGTCCTACTGGTTCTATAAACTGCATCTCTTCTAGGAGTGAAAGTAGTTACTGTTGAACAAGCATCACCCTGGGAGTGCTGGAGGAACCACGTCTATCTACTGCAGTCCTTTAGGGAAAGAATCATGCAAATGAATGAAAAAGATGCTGTTGTAAATTTTCAAAATAATTACCCCTTATACTTTTGTTTTATACCTTGCTGAAAATGTTATTCTTAAATAACAGCGTCTCATTTGATGGTTGTAGAATTTTTATGATGTTGACTGCCAGCATAATCATTCTCGTTTCACCAATGAAAAACTGAGATTGGCGCTGTTCTGTGTCTCTTCCAAAGTTCGGTGATAAACCAAAGACAGTCACGACTAGAACCCAGGTTTCCTGATTCCTAGCTCAGAGACTGCCAATGAGCTATTTAGATCTTCCCAGAGCCTTTGACAAGGTTCCACATGAAAAGGTGTTAAAAAATAATGAGTCTCTGGGCTTCCCTGGTGGCGCGGTGGTTGGGAGTCCACCTGCCGATGCGGGAGACGCGGGCTTGTGCCGGTCCAGGAGGATCCCACATGCCGCGGAGCGGCTGGGCCCGTGAGCCATGGCCGCTAAGCCTGTGCGTCCGGAGCCTGTGCTCCGCGGCGGGGGAGGCCATAACAGTAAGAGGCCCGTGTACCGCAAAAAAAAATAAATAAATAAAAATAATGTGTCTCCATGGGATTTTAGGCAGTTTGGCCATGGAGAGAGGACCAACTTAGAGACAGAAAAAGACACATTTCTGCATGGAGAAGTGTGAACTGGGGGACTCCCCACGCACTAGTGTCATGACTGGTCTTATTTAAAACTTTTTTTTTAACATCTTTATTGGAGTATAATTGCTTTACATTGTTGTGTTAGTTGCTACTGTATAACAAAGTGAATCAGCGATACATATACAAACATCCCCATATCCCATCCCTCTTGCGTCTCCTTCCCACCCTCCCTATCCCACCCCTCTAGGTGGTCACAAAGCACCGAGCTGATCTCCCTGTGCCATGCAGCTGCTTCCCACTAGCTAGCTATTTTACGTTTGGTAGTGTATATTTGTCCATGCCATTCTCTCACTTCGTCTCAGCTTACCCTGCCCCATCCCCTGTCCTCAAGTCCATTCTCTACATCTGCGTCTTTATTCCTGTCTGGCGCCAAAGTTCATCAGAACCTTTTTTTTTGTTTTTAGATTCCATATATATGTGTTGGCATACAGTATTTGTTTTTCTCTTTCTGACTTACTTCACTCTGTATGACAGTCTCTAGACCCATTCATCATTACAAATAACTCAATTTTGTTTCTTTTCATGGCTGAGTAAGGTTCCATTGTATACATGTGCCACACCTTCTTTATCCATTCAACTGTCAATGGACACTTAGGTTGCTTCCACGTCCTTCCATGGCTATTGTAAATAGAGCTGCAATGAACATTGTAGTACCTGACTCCTTGAATTATGGTTTTCTCAGGGTATATGCCCAGTAGTGGGATTGCTCAGTCATATGGTAGTACTATTTTTAGTTTTTTAAGGAACCTCCATACTGTTCTCCATAGTGGCTGTATCAATTTACATTCCCACCAACAGCACAAGAGGGTTCCCTTTTCTCCACACCCTCTCCAGCATTTATTCTTTGTAGATGTTTTGATGATGGCTATTCTGACTGGTGTGAGGTGATACCTCGTTGTAGTTTTGATTTGCATTTCTCTAATGATTAGTGATGTTGAGCGTGCTTTCATGTGTTTGCTGACAATCTGTATATCTTCTTTGGAGAAATGTCTATTTAGGTCTTCTGCCCATTTTTGGATTGGGTTGTTTGTTTTTTTGATATTGAGCTGCACAAGCTGCTTGTGTATTTTGGAGATTAGTTCTCTGTCAGTTGCTTCGTTTGCAAATATTTTCTCCCATTCTGAGGGTTGTCTTTTCATCTTATTTATGGTTTCCTTTGCTGTGCAAAAGCTTTTAAGTTTCATTAGGTCCCATTTGTTTGTTTTTATTTCTGTTTCTCTAGCAGGTGGGTCAAAAAGGATCTTGCTGTGATTTATGTTATAGAGTGTTCTGCCTATGTTTTCCTCTGAGAGTTTTATAGTGTCTGGCCTTACATTTAGGTCTTCAATCCATTTTGAGTTTATTTTTGTGTATGGTGTTAAGGAGTGTCCTAATTTCATTCTTTTACATGTAGCTGTCCAGTTTCCCCAGCACCACTTACTGAAGAGACTGTCTTTTCTCCATTGTATATTCTTGCCTCCTTTATCAAAGATAAGGTGACCATATGTGTGTGGGTTTATCTCTGGGCTTTCTATCCTGTTCCACTGATCTATATTTCTGTTTTTGTGCCAGTATCGTACTGTCTTGATTACTGTAGCTTTGTAGTATAGTCTGAAGTCAGGGAGCCTGATTCCTCCAGATCCGGTTTTCGTTCTCAAGATTGCTTTGGCTCTTCGGGGTCTTTTGTGTTTCCATATAAATTGTGAATTTTTTTGTTCTAGTTCTGTGAAAAATGCCATTGGTAGTTTGATAGGGATTGCATTGAATCTGTAGATTGCTTTGGGTAGTATACTCATTTTCACAATGTTGATTCTTCCAATCCAAGAACATAGTATATCTATCCATCTGTTTATATCATCTTTCATTTCTTTCACCAGTGTCTTATAGTTTTCTGCATACATATCTTTTGTCTCCTTAGGTAGCTTTATTCCTAGGTATTTTATTCTTTTTGTTGCAATGGTAAATGGGAGTGTTTCCTTAATTTCCTTTCAGATTTTTCATCATTAGTGTATAGGAATGCAAGAGATTTCTGTGCATTAATTTTGTATCCTGCTACTTTACCAAATTCACTGATTAGCTCTAGTAGTTTTCTGGTAGCATCTTTAGGATTCTCTAAGTATAGTATCATGTCATTTGCAAACAGTGACAGTTTTACTTCTTCTTTTCCAATTTGGATTCCTTTTATTTCTTCTTCTTCTCTGATTGCTGTGGCTAAAACTTCCAAAACGATGTTGAATAATAGCGGTGAGAGTGTGCAACCTTCTCCTGTTCTTGATCATAGTGGAAATGGTTTCAGTTTTTCACCATTGAGAACAATGTTGGCTGTCGGTTTGTCATATATGGCCTTTATTATGTTGCGGTAACTTCCCTCTATGTCTACTTTCTGTAGAGTTTTTATCATAACTGGGTGTTGAATTTTGTCAAAAGCTTTTTCTGCATCTATTGAGATGATCATATGGTTTTTATCCTTCAATTTGTTAATATGATTTATCGCATTGATTTGCGTATTTTGAAAAATCCTTGCATTCCTGGAATAAACCCCACTTGATCATGGTGTATGATCCTTTTAATGTGCTGTTAGATTCTGTTTGTTAGTATTTTGTTGAGGATTTTTGCGTCTATGTTCATGAGTAATATTGGCCTGTAGTTTTCTTTTTTTGGTGACATCTTTGTCTGGTTTTGGTATCAGGGTGGTGGTGGCCTTGTAGAATGAGCTTGGGAGTGTTCTTCTCTCTGCTATATTTTGGAAGAGTTTGAGAAGGATAGGTGTTAGCTCTTTTCTAAATGTTTCATAGAATTCACCTGTGAAGCCATCTGGTCCTGGGCTTTTGTTTGTTGGCAGATTTTTAATCACAGTTTCAATTTCAGTGCTTGTGATTGGTCTGTTTATATTTTCTATTTCTTCCTGGTTCAGTCTCAGAAGGTTGTGCTTTTCTAAGAATTTCTCCATTTCTTCCAGGTTGCCCATTTTATTGGCATGTAGTTGCTTGTAGTAATCTCTCATGACCATTTGTATACCTGCAGTGTCAGTTGTTACTTCTTTTTCATTTCTAGTTCTGTTGATTTGAGACTTCTCCGTTTTTTTCTTGATGAGTCTGGCTAATGGTTTATCAATTGTGTTTATCTTCTCAAAGAACCAGCTTTTAGTTTTATTGATCTTTGCTATCATTTCTTTTTCATTTATTTCTGACCTGATCTTTATGATTTCTTTCCTTCTGCTAACTTTGTTTTTTTTTTTAATTCTTCTTTCTCTAATTGCTTTAGGTATAAGGTTAGGTTTTTTATTTGAGATGTTTCTTGTTTCTTGAGGTAGGACTGTATTGCTATAAACTTCCCTTTTAGAACTGCTTTTGCTGCATTCCATAGGTTTTGGGCTGTCATGTTTTCATTGTCATTTGTTTCTAGGTATTGTTTGATTTCTTCAGTGATCTCTTGGTTACTTAGTAGCATATGTTTATCCTCCATGTGTTTGTATTTTTTACAGTTTTTCTCCTATAATTGATATCTAGTCTCATAGCATTGTGGTCGGAAAAGATACTTGATACGATTTCAATTTTCTTAAAATTTACCAAGTCTTGATTTGAGACCCAAGTTATGACCTATCCTGGAGAATGTTCCATGAGCACTTGAGAAGAAAGTGTATTCTGTTGTTTTTGGATGGAGTGTCCTATAAATATCAATTAAGTCCATCTTGTTTAATGTATCATTTAAAGCTTGTGTTTCCTTATTTATTTTCATTATGGTTGATCTGTCCATTGGTGAAAGTGGGGTCTTAAAGTCCTCTAGTATGACTGTGTTACTGTCGATTTTCCATTTTATGGCTGTTAGCATTTGCCTTGTGTATTGAGGTGCTCCTATGTTGGGTGCATAAATATTTACAGTTGTTATATCTTCTTCTTGGATTGATCCCTTGATCGTTATGTAGTGTCCTTCTTTGCCTCTTGTAATAGTCTTTATTTTAAAGTCTATTTTGTCTGACATGAGAATTGCTACTCCAGCTTTCTTTTGATTTCCATTTGCATGGAGTATCTTTTTCCATCCCCTCACTTTCAGTCTGTATGTGTCCCTAGGTCTGAAGTGGGTCTCTTGTAGACAGGATATATACAGCTCTTGTTTTTGTATCCATTCAGCCTGTCTATGTCTTTTAGTGGGAGCATCTAATCCATCTACATTTAAGGTAGTTATCAATATGTATATCCCTATTACCATTTTCTTAATTGTTTGGGGTTTGTTATTGTAGTTCTTTTCCTTCTCTTGTGTTTCCTGCCTAGAGAAGTTCCTTTAGCATTTGTTGTAGAGCTGGTTTGGTGGTGCTGAATTCTCTTAGCTTTTGCTTATCTGTAAAGGTTTTAATTTCTCCATTGAATCTGAATGAGATCCTTGCTGGGTAGAGTAATCTTGGTTGTAGGTTTTTCCCTTTCATCACTTTAAATAGGTCCTGCCAGTCCCTTCTGGTTTGCAGAGTTTCTGCTGAAAGATCAGCTGTTAAGCTTATGGGGATTCCATTGTATATTATTTGTTGCTTTTCCCTGGCTGCTTTTAAAATTTTTTCTTTGTGTTTAATTTTTTTTTTTTTTTTTTGTGGTATGCAGGCCTCTCACTGTTGTGGCCTCTCCCGTTGTGGAGCACAGGCTCAGGACGGGCAGGCTCAGCAGCCATGGCTCACGGGCCCAGCCACTCTGAGGCATGTGGGATCTTCCCGGACCTGGGCACGAACCCGTGTCCGCTGCATCGGCAGGTGGACTCTCAACCACTGCGCCACCAGGGAAGCCCTGTATTTAATTTTTGATAGTTGGATTAATATGTGTCTCGGTGTGTTTCTCCTTGGATTTATCCTGTATGGGGCTCTGTGCTTCCTGGACTTGATTGACTCTTTCCTCCCCCATATTAGGGTAGTTTTCAACTATAATCTTTTCAAATACTTCCTCAGTCCACTTTTTTCTCTCTTCTTTTTCTAGGACCCATATAATTCGAATGTTGCTGCATTTAACGTTGTCCCAGAGGTCTCTGAGATTGTCCTCAATTCTTTTCATTCTTTTTTCTTTATTCTGATCTGCGGTAGTTATTTCCACTATTTTATCTTCCCGGTCTTTTATCCATTCTTCTGCCTCAGTTATTCTGCTATCGGTTCCTTCTAGAGAATTTTAAATTTTATTTATTGTGTTGTTCATCATTGTTTGTTTGCTCTTTAGTTCTTCTAGGTCCTTGTTAAATGTTTCTTGCATTTTGTCTATTCTATTTCCAAGACTTTGGATCACCTTTCCTATCATTATTCTGAATTCTTTTTCAGGTAGACTGCCTATTGCCTCTTCATTTGTTTGGTCTGGTGGGTTTTTACCTTTCTCCTTCATCTGCTGTGTGTTTCTCTATCTTCTCATTTTGCTTAACCTACTGTGTTTGGGGTCTCCTTTTCGCAGGCTGCAGGTTTGTAGTTCCCATTGTTTTTGTGTCTGCCCCCAGTGGGTAAGGTTGGTTCAGTGGGTTGTGTAGGCTTCCTGGTGGAGGGGACTGGTGCCTGTGTTCTGGTGGATGAGGCTGGATCTTGTCTTTTTGGTGGGCAGGACCACGTCTGGTGGTGTGCTTTGGGATGTTTGTGAACTTAGTATGATTTTAGGCAGCCTGTCTGCTAATGGGTGGGGTTGTGTTCCTGCCTTTTAGTTGTTTGGCATATGGTGTCCAGCACTGTAGTTTGCTGTTCGTTGAGTGGAGCTGGGTCTTAGCGTTGAGACTGAGATCTCTGGGAGAGCTCTCACCTACTGATATTACATAGGGCCGGGAGGTCTCTCGTGGTCCAGTGTCCTGAACTCGGCTCTCCCACCTCAGACGCTCAGGCCTGACACCTGCCTGGAATACCAAGACCCTGTCAGCCACACGGCCAGGTATATGGGGAGTTTCTTGCCTTTTGGGAAGTTTGAGGTCTTCTGCCAGTGTTCAGTAGGTGTTCTGTAGGAGTTGTTCCACATGTAGATGTATTTTTGATCTATTTGTGGGGAGGAAGGTGACCTCCACGTCTTATTGCTCTGACATCTTGAAGGTCCTCCTTAATACTTTTTATAAATGGGTCTGGAGCAAGGAGCAAGGGCATTACAGCTGATCCTAAGCTCTTTGGAACAGCAAGAAGGCCAATGATGGAAATGAACTACAGAAAGACGGCACATCCTCCGTGGGGACTGAGGGTCGGGGGATGAGCTGTATTTGGGCAAATAGACCTGGGACTTCAAGTCTCATGTTGGCAGAGACCAAGCCTGTTGTATTCAGTGCTACAGCCCCAATGCCTGGCACAGTACCCAAGACACGGCTGGTGCTCAATAATTAGTTACTGACAAATGTCGGCGAGGGTCTGGAGAAAAGGGAAAGGCTGTACACTCTTGGTGGTGTGTAAATTGGTACAGCCACTAAGGAAAACAGTAGGGTGGTTTCTCAAATAACTAAAACTAGAACTGCCATATGATCCAGCAATTCTGCTCCTGGGTATATACCCAAAGGAAACAAAATCAGTATCTCAAAGAGATATCTGCAGTCCCATCTCCATTACAGCATTATTCACAATAGCCAAGACATGGAAACAACCTAAATATCTATCAGTGGATGAATGGATAAAAGAATGTGATTATATGTATATAATTCAGCCTTAAAAAAGAAACAAATCCTGCTATTTTCAACAACATGTATGAATCTGGAGAACATTATGCAACGTGAATTAAGACAAACACAGAAAGACAAATACTACATGATCTCACTTATATGTGGAATCCAAAGTAGTCCAACTCCTAGAAGCAGAGAGTAGAATGGCAATTTCCAGGGGCCAGGGGGAGGGGAAAATGGGGAGATGTTGGTCAAGGGATACAAAGTTTCAGTTATTAGATGAATATGTTCTAGAGACCTAATGTACGGCAATGTGACTATGATGATACAATACTGTATACTTTAAATTTGCTAACAGGGTAGATTCTAAGTGTTCCTGTCACACACACACACACAAAAAGAATGAAAATGGTAACTGTGTGAGGTGATGGATATGTGAATTATCTTTATCGTAGTGATTATTTCACAATATATAATGTATCAAAACATCAAGTTGTACACCTTAAATATACACAATTTTTATTTGTCAATTGTACCTCACTACAGATGGGAAAAGTAAGTAGTTACTACATAAATGATCAACTCCCTCTGTCTAAAACACCCCACATTCTACCAATCAGATGATGGACTCTGAGCTGATCAAGGTAAGATCAAGGTAAGAGGCAGGATCAAAAAAGAAGAGCTCAGTTGTCATCATTCACTGCTGCCAATACTCCACGGCAGCCAAAAAAGGCCGACAAAATATCAGGCAGCTTTCAAATGGGATTCCAGGGGCAAAGAGGCAAACAGAAGCCATTCTCCTGGCCAAGTTCACCTGGATACAGAAAATCACAGTCAGTTCTTCCCTGATAAGTTAGAACAATCCAGATGCCTGCGACTCGAGGACAGCCTAGGAAAGATTCCCCCAGGCCACAAAGACCAGTTGAGATGAAAGGAGACACAGTGGCCAGTGGCTGTCGTTCAACCACTATCACAGGGGCCACCCCGAGGCTTGGGAGGTGACAGCTTAGAACAAACAAGATGCATTACCGTACACGTTAAGACAAATACGATTTATTATTTTATGCAGCATAGATGATACTTGTGGATCAACTAAGCGGTGAGAAATAGTGAAAATAGACATTGATTTTTTTTTTAAGGTAGAAAATATAAAGAAGCCACTAATGTGAATTTGCGTGTTTAGAAGATGTTATACTCTGAGGCCGACGCCAAGGAGGAACTCACATCCTCACCTTGTGTGTCCCTTGACAGAGTGACAGTCCACACTCAATTCATCATCTACCGTGCATTTATGTAATGCCCAGGCTAGGCTCTGAGCCAGCCTCTGGAGAAGAACAGTGAGTCTCAGCCCTGCCCTCTGGGAGGCCATTTTCCTGATGGGTTCAGATTTCACACAAATAAAGTCAAACAGCAAATGCTATAGCAGAGACGTGTTCAAAGGCCTCTTTTCCTTCTTCCCGGGAGATCTGGCCAACTGACTGCAGTGTAACCAGGAATCAGCCCAGCCCCGAGCAAGGCTCAAGGGAGCGTGTGTATGTCACAGAATAAAAGGGCTACCTCATGGCACCAGCATCTATGAGTGTCTGACTAATAATACACATAGTGGGTAATGTCAGATTCTTTCAAACACCCCCTTCAGAGACAAAATGTCTTCAGTCAGTAGGAAGACTGATCTTAAGTAGCAACATGAGTGGCAATAACAGATTTTATAAAGATATGCTGGCAGGTGGAGGTAATTGTGAAAATATGAAAAAGGGGGTCAGAGGGGAAAACTTGGTCATCTTCATGGAGCACTGTCCTGAGGAGACAGTACAAATGTGTTCTCTGAGGGCTGAAGGGACGTCTCACCCTTCAGGCCTCACCACAGGCCCAGTGAAATGTTCTTCTAGACAGCACTGGACAGCAGAAATATACGGCCAGACAGAAATGTGGGCCACATGGGCAATTTAAAAATTTCTAGTAGTGGGCTTCCCTGGTTGCACAGTGGTTGAGAGTCTGCCTGTCGATGCAGGGGACACGGGTTCATGCCCCGGTCCGGGAAGATCCCACATGCCGCGGAGCGGCTGCGCCCATGAGCCATGGCCGCTGAGCCTGCGTGTCCGGAGACTGTGCTCCGCAAGGGGAGAGGAGAGGCCCGCGTACCGTAAAAAAAAAAAAAAAAAAAAAAAAAAAAAAAAAAAAAAAATTTCTAGTAGTGGTTGGTTACATTAAAAAACAAAGTGGTAAAATTAATTTTGATAATCTGTTTTTACTAACTCAATGTGCCCCCCCAATAGTTTCAATTGAACAGGTGTACAGTATAAAAACTGTTAATGAGATAGTTTACATGTGTTTTTCCCTACTACATCTTGGAAACCTGATGTGTATTTCACACTGACAGCAAAACTCAATTTGGACCAGCCACGTTTCGGGTGCTTAATAGCCATGTGTAGCCAATGGCTACTGTACTGGACAGCACATTTCTAACTTCTAGACTATTCTCATCCCTGTGTTCCAATTCTGCACCCACCAAGTGACCCTGCTGATAATAATAAGTTGGCTTGGTGACTATCCTCCGGCGGGTGCCCTCAGTGGAGATCTTGACCGCTTCCCTCCCCTGCACAATACTCTGAGTCTCCCAGAACCTTCAATTTATAGCGTAACGAGCGTGCCTCATTGTCTTCACTTTTTTGGAGCCCACAGGCTGTAAGCTCCAGCTAGCTGGATGGTCCCCATCGGCCCAAGCAAGCTGTGTGGGCCCAGGCTGCTCTAGGCTAGCCCTCAGCAGGCTCATTTGACACACTCATGCCTACTGTTTCCTCACCCAGGCTACAGGTTCCGGGGGCACACGACTTGTGTGTCAGGAACCCCCTGCATCCTGGGTGATAGTCAAAACATTTAACAGGGCTTCCCTGGTGGCTCAGTGGTTGAGAGTCCGCCTGCTGATACAGGGGGCACGGGTTCGTGCCCCGGTCCGGGAAGATCCCACATGCCGCGGAGCGGCTGGGCCCGTGAGCCATGGCCGCTGAGCCTGCGCGTCCGGAGCCTGTTGCTCCGTAACGGGAGAGGCCACAACAGTGAGAGGCCCTAGTACTGTAAAAAAATAAAAAAATAAAAAAATAAATAAAAACATTTAACAACCGCTAGAGGGAGAGGACCAACAAATCAGAGGAGTTGCTGTGGGGTCCGGTGGTCTCAAAGGCTCCCAGCTGCACCAAGTAATACTGCTGGGGGTGAAGGCGGGACCCAGATGGGAATTATTTCAAGATTTAACAACTGGTGAGTTATTTACAACAGCCAAGACTTGGAAACAACCTAAATGTCTGTTGACGACTGAATGGATAAAGAAAATGTGACTCATATCACATAGAGTATAAGAGGTATATGCTACATCCACATACATAGACGCATACAATGGAATATTATTCAACGTTAGAAAGAGAAGGAAGGGCTTCCCTGGTGGCGCAGTGGTTGAGAGTCCGCCTGCCGATGCAGGGGACACGGGTTCGTGCCCCGGTCCGGGAGGATCCCACATGCCGCGGAGCGGCTGGGCCCGTGAGCCATGGCCGCTGAGCCTGCGCGTCCGGAGCCTGTGCTCCGCAACGGGAGAGGCCACAACAGTGAGAGGCCCGCGTACCGCAAAAAAAAAAAAAAAGAGAGAGAAGGAAATCCTGCCATTTGTGACAACATGGATGAACTTGGAGGGCATCATGCTGAGTGAACTAAGGCAGACACAAAGACAAATATCGCGTGACCTCACTTATATGGGGGATCTGAAATAGTCATACTCATGGAAACAGAGAGTAGAATGGTGGTTGCAGGAACGGGGGAGGATGGAGTGGGGAGATGCCAACAGGTACAAAGTTTCAGTTATGAAGGATGAACAAGTTCTGGAGATCTAATGTACAGCAATGTTAACAATGTCAAAGATATTCTACTGTATACTTGAAACCTGTTAAGAGGGTAGATCTTAAATATTCTCATCACACACACACACACACACACACACACACACACACACACACACACACACAGGAAAGAAAATACTAACTACGTGAGACCATGGATATGTTCATTAGCTTGATTGCGGTGGCTGTCTCACAATGTAGATGTATATCACAACATCAAGTCATATGCCTCAAATATATACAATCGTTATTTGTTAATTATACCTCAACAAAAATGAGAAAAGCAACAACTGTTGAGGCCACGCTAGGACATAACAACCGAGCATCAGTCCTGCCTGGACCACGTGGGCCCCTCCATCACAGCGTGCATCCCCTCCGCACAGCTTCCCTGGAGCAGGCACGTGTGCCCGAGGGCACACACAGGCTCCTCACCTGCCCTCCCCAGCTGCTCTGTCTCCAGCCCAGGATAATCCTAGGCAGTACGGGTCCCCCTTTCCCTCCAGCCTATCCACCAGGCAGCACGGCCACCTCTCCATCCCTGGCACGGTGAGCGTCTGCGCTACCAGGCAGACTGCTATTAAAACATCAGCAGGGTGGCCTCCGCAAAGGTCAGCCATCCGGGGAGCGCCTGGCAGCTGCCTGTTTGTTTATTGGAACATTATCTGGGCTGGGCTGTTTATTTACGTCCATTGAAGGACTGAACAATAAATATCATCTCCCAGTAGCAGGCAGATGCTTGCACTAGAGCGTTCTGGCTGCCGTCTTGCTTGAAATAATCTCCCTAATGAGCAAACAGTGCTATTCATCTTTAAAGATGCAGGCCACCCCCGGCTTCCCCTTTCCTCTCTCCTTTCACATCCTCCCCAAATTCCCTGGTCAAGGTCCACACTGGCCAAATAGCTGGGTAAGGCCCAGAGGGTGGGGTCTCACCCGGCAGGGGCTAGAGGGGCAGGGTGAGAGTGGATAAAACCCGGAGACCAGTGTCCCAGGACCCTCTGAATTCTCCACCTGGACCCTCACAGAGGCATGTGAACCAGGGCGTCTGCTTCTCCCCTCAGAAGCCTCAAGACATGACTTCGGCTCTCTTAGGTGTCCCAGCCTTGACCTGTCTCCCGCAGAGGCAGAAATAGAAGAGCCGTGAGGACCCGCGGTGGGAAATGAGTGACCAGGATCTCCTTCTCTGCACATACAGGGCTGTGGGGTCTCTCAGGAGGGAAAAATAACAAAGCTTTTGGTCTTGTTTATGCAGTTGATCCCCAGAGGCTCAAAGTGGTGCAACCCTCGACACTGTCACACATCTTGCCACACAGGCTGGAAAGCAGGTGATAGGAGGAATGAGCACACGGCAGAGCGCCCACATCAGGTGCATAGTAGGTCTAGCTCCTTGGTTGAATGAATGAATGACTTGAGAAGCTCACTCTGGGCCTGAGCTGCCACAGTTGGGACCTTTAGACGTACAGATACACTCACAGGTATAAACACACACATCCTCTCTCTGTCTGTGAAGATGAGGCCACGTCTCCACTCAAACTCGGCCTCTAGAACTTTCCACTTATAATTCCACAACAACGCGATAGATGGGGAGGAATCGGAAGGGTGTGGCGGGCCAGAAGGGAAACAGACCCAAGTACGAGGTGTGAGTATCTTGGCAACTTGCTGGTGGTGGGGTTACTTCTTAGGGCAAGGGCCCCCTTTATAGTCTCCGTGTCCCTGCAGAAGAGGGCGGTGGCTCAGGGCTCACCACCCGGTTCTCAGGATGGTGGCTGGGATGACCTCTGAGTTCCTGCCAGACTCCCAGGGGCTGCAAGTCTATCCCCTGCCAGGGGCAGCTCCTCAGCCCCAAGCGCTCACTTGCTGTCAATATTCCTATAACCCCCAAACAAGGACATCTGAAACAAAACTTCACTCATACAGTCACTTGAATTGTCCCCAGTGCTTTCGCGTTTGTTTGGTTTTTTTTGAGTGGCATGTTGTTTTTTTTTAATTTTTAATTTTATATTAGAGTATAGTTGATTTACAATGTTGTGTTAGTTTCAGGTGTACAGCAAAGTGATTCAGTCACACATATACATAGATCCATTCTTTTTCAGATTCTTTTCCCATGTAGGTTATTACAGAATATTGATAGAGTTCCCTGTGCTGTACAGTAGTGCCCAGTGCTTTCATTTTTTAAATCACGCCTCTCGCTATCCTACGGCTATTCCAATCTCCTTCCCCTGCTCTACTTTCTCCTTTTTGCACAGCACTTGTCACCGTTTCACATACTATATAATTTATTCCTTTATTATGCTTATTATTTATCTCCATTGCTAGAATGTAAACTCCACAAAGCAGAAATCTTTTTTTTTTAACATCTCTATTGGAGTATAATTACTTTACAACGGTGTGTTAGTTTCTGCTTTATAACAAAGGGAATCAGCTATACATATGCATATATCCCCATATCTCCTCCCTCTTGCGACTCCCTCCCACTCTCCCTACCCCACCCCTCTAGGTGGTCACAATAATGAGCTGATCTCTCTGTTCTACGTGGCTGCTTCCCACCAGCTATCTATTTTGTATTTCGTAGTGTATATATGTCCATGCCACTCTCTCACTTTGTCCCAGCTTTCCATTCCCCCTCCCTGTGTCCTCAAGTCCATTCTCTACGTCTGCGTCTTTATTCCTGTCCTGCCCCTAGGTTCTTCAGAACCATTTTTTTATTGGTTTTTTTAGATTCCACGTATGTGTGTTCACATACGGTATTTGTTTTTCTCTTTCTGACTTACTTCTCTCTGTATGACAGTCTCTAAACCCATCCACCTCGCTACAAATAACTCAATTTTGTTTCTTTTTATGGCTGAGTAATATTCCATTGTATATATGGGCCACATCTTATTTATCCATTCATCTGTCGATAGACACTTACGTTGCTTCCATGTCCTGGCTATTGTAAATAGTGCTGCGATGAACATTGTGGTACATGAGTCTTTTTGAATTATGGTTTTCTCACGGTATATGCCCAGTAGTGGGATTGCTGGGTCGTATGGTAGTTCTATTTTTAGTCTCCATACAGTTCTCCATAGTGGCCGTATCAGTTTACATTCCCACCAACAGTGCAAGAGGGTTCCCTTTTCTCCACACCCTCTCCAGCATTTATTCTTTGTACATTTTTCGATGATGGCCATTCTGACCGGTGTGAGGTGATACCTCATTGTAGTTTTGATTTTCATTCTCTAATGATTAGTGATGTTGAGCATTCTTTCATGTGTTTGTTGACAATGTGTGTATCTTCTTTGGAAAAATGTCTATTTAGGTCCTCCGCCCATTTTTGGATTGGGTTGTTTGTTTTTTTGGAATTGAGCTGCATGAGCTGCTTGTATAGTTTAGAGAGTAATCCTTTGTCAGTTGCTTCATCTGCAAATATTTTCTCCCATTCTGAGGGTTGTCTTTTCATCTTATTTATGGTTTCCTTTGCTGTGCAAAAGCTTTTAAGTTTCACTAGGTCCCATTTGTTTGTTTTTATTTCCATTTCTCTAGGAGGTCGGTCAAAAAGGATCTTGCTGTGATTTATGTCATAGAGTGCTCTGCCTATGTTTTCCTCTGAGAGTTTTATACTGTCTGGCCTTACATTAAGGTCTTTAATCCATTTTGAGTCTATTTTTGTGTATGGTGTTAGTGAGTGTCCTAATTTCATTCTTTTACATGTAGCTGTCTAGTTTTCCCAGCACCACTTATTGAAGTGGCTGTCTTTTCTCCATTGTTTATTCTTGCCTCCTTTATCAAAGATAAGGTGACCATATGTGTGTGGGTTTATCTCTGGGCTTTCTATCCTGTTCCATTGATCTGTTTTTCTGTTTTTGTGCCAGTACCATACTGTCTTGATTACTGTAGCTTTGTAGTATAGTCTGAAGTCAGGGAGCCTGATTCCTCCAGATCCGTTTTTCGTTCTCAAGATTGCTTTGGCTCTTCGGGGTCTTCTGTGTTTCCATACAAATTGTGAAATTTTTTGTTCTAGTTCTGTGAAAAATGCCATTGGTAGTTTGATAGGGATTGCATTGAATCTGTAGATTGCTTTGGGTAGTATACTCATTTTCACAATGTTGATTCTTCCAATCCAAGAACATAGTATATCTATCCATCTGTTTATATCATCTTTCATTTCTTTCACCAGTGTCTTATAGTTTTCTGCATACATATCTTTTGTCTCCTTAGGTAGCTTTATTCCTAGGTATTTTATTCTTTTTGTTGCAATGGTAAATGGGAGTGTTTCCTTAATTTCTCTTTCAGATTTTTCATCATTAGTGTATAGGAATGCAAGAGATTTCTATGCATTAATTTTGTATCCTGCTACTTTACCTGATTCATTGATTAGCTTTTGTAGTTTTCTGGTAGCATCTTTAGGATTTTCTATGTATAGTATCATGTCATCTGCAAACAGTGACAGTTTTACTTCTTTTCCGATTTGGGTTCTTTTTATTTCTTTTTCTTCTCTGATTGCTGTGGCTAAAACTTCCAAATGTATGTTGAATAACAGTGGTGAGAGTGGACAACCTTGTATTGTTCCTGAGCTTAGAAAAAATGGTTTCAGTTTTTCACCTTTGAGAATGAAGTGGGCTGTGGGTTTGTCATATATGGCCTTCATTATATTGAGGTAAGTTCCCTCTATGCCTATTATCTGAAGGGTTTTTATCATAAATGAGTGTTGAATTTTGTCAAAAGCTTTTTTTGCATCTCCTGAGATGATCATATGGTTTTTATCCTTCAATTTGTTAATATGATTTATCACATTGATTGATTTGTGTATACTGAAGAATCCTTGCATTCCTGGGATAAACCCAACTTGATCATGGTGTATGATCCTTTTAATGTGCTGTTGGATTGTTTGCTAGTATTTTGTTGAGGATTTTTGCTTCTATGTTCATCAGTGATATTGGCCTGCAGTTTTCTCTCTTTGCGACATCTTTGTCTGGTTTTGGTATCAGGGTGATGGTGACCTTGTAGAAGGAGTTTGGGAGTGTTCCTCCCTCTGCTATATTTTGGAAGAGTTTGAGAAGGATAGGTGTTAGCTCTTCTCTAAATGTTTGATAGAATTTGCCTGTGGAGCCATCTGGTCCTGGGCTTTTGTTTGTTGGCAGACTTTTAATCACAGTTTCAATTTCAGTGCTTGTGATTGGTCTGTTTATATTTTCTATTTCTTCCTGGTTCAGTCTCAGAAGGTTGTGTTTTTCTAAGAACTTGTCCATTTCTTCCAGGTTGCCCATTTTATTGGCGTAGAGTTGCTTGTAGTAATCTCTCATGATCCTTTGTATATCTGCAGTGTCAGTTGTTACTTCTCCTTTTTCATTTCTAATTCTGTTGACTTGAGACTTTTCCCTTTTTTTCTTGATGAGTCTGGCTAATGGTTTATCAATTGTGTTTATCTTCTCAAAGAACCAGCTTTTAGTTTTATTGATCTTTGCTATCATTTCTATTTCATTTACTTCTGACCTGATCTTTATGATTTCTTTCCTTCTGCTAACTTTGTTTTTTTTTGTTCTTCTTTCTCTAATTGCTTTAGTTGTTAAGGTTAGGTTGTTTATTTGAGATTTTTCTTGTTTCTTGAGGTAGGATTGTATTGTTATAAACTTCCCTCTTAGAACTGCTTTTGCTGCATCCCATAGGTTTTGGGTCGTCGTGTTTTCATTGTCACTTGTTTCTAGGTATTTTTTGATTTCTTCAGTGATCTCTTGGTTATTTAGTAGTGTATTGTTTAGCCTCCATGAGTTTGTATTTTTTACAGATTTTTCCCTGTAATTGATATCTACTCTCATAGCGTTGTGGTCAGAAAAGATACTTGATATGATTTCAATTTTCTTAAATTTAGCAAGTCTTGATTTGTGACCCAAGATATGATCTATCCTGGAGAATGTTCCATGAGCACTTGTGAAGAAAGTGTAATATGCAGTTTTTGGATGGAATGTCCTATAAATATCAGTTAAGTCCCTCTTGTTTAATGTATCATTTAAAGTTTGTGCTTCATTTATTTTCATTATGGTTGATCTGTCCATTGGTGAAAGTGGGGTCTTAAAGTCCCCTAATATGACTGTGTTACTGTCGATTTCCCCTTTTTGGCTGTTAGCATTTGCCTTATGTATTGAGGTGCTCTTATGTTGGGTGCTTAAATATTTACAGTTGTTATATCTTCTTCTTGGATCGATTCCTTGATCATTATGTAGTGTCCTTCTTTGTCTCTTGTAATAGTCTTTATTTTAAAGTCTATTTTGTCTGACATGAGAATTGTTACTCCAGCTTTCTTTTGATTTCCATTTGCATGGAATATCTTTTTCCATCCCCTCACTTTCAGTCTGTATGTGTCCCTAGGTCTGAAGTGGGTCTCTTATAGACAGGATATATATGGGTCTTTTTTTTGTATCCATTCAGCTAGTCTATGTCTTTTAGTGGGATCATTTAATCCATTTACATTTAAGTTAGTTATCGATATGTATGTTCCTATTACCATTTTCTTAATTGTTTGGGGTTTGTTATTGTAGTTCTTTTCCTTCTCTTGTGTTTCCTGCCTAGAGAAGTTCCTTTAGCATTTGTTGTAGAGCTGGTTTGGTGGTGCTGAATTCTCTTAGCTTTTGCTTATCTGTAAAGGTTTTAATTTCTCCATTGAATCTGAATGAGATCCTTGCTGGGTAGAGTAATCTTGGTTGTAGGTTTTTACCTTTCATCACTTTAAACATGTCCTGCCAGTCCCTTCTGGCTTGCAGAGTTTCTGCTGAAAGATCAGCTGTTAACCTTATGGGGATTCCATTGTATATTATTGGTTGTTTTTCCCTTGCTGCTTTTAATATCTTTTCTTTGTATTTATTTTTTGATCATTTGATTAATATGTGTCTTGGCATGTTTCTCCTTGGATTTATCCTGTATGGGACTCTCTGTGCTTGCTGGACTTGATTGACTATTTCCTTCCCCATATTAGGGAAGTTTTCAACTATAATCTCTTCAAATATTTTCTCAGTCCCCTTTTCTCTTTCTTCTTCTTCTGGGACCCCTATAATTTGAATGTTGTTGCATTTAATGTTGTCCCAGAGGTCTCTGAGATTGTCCTCACTTCTTTTCATTCTTTTTTCTTTATTCTGCTCTGTGGTAGTTATTTCTACTACTTTATCTTCCTGGTCACTTATCCATTCTTCTGCCTCAGTTATTCTGATATTGATTACTTCTAGAGAATTTTAAATTTCATTTACTGTGTTGTGTATCATTGTTTGTTTGCTCTTTAGTTCTTCTAGGCCCTTGTGAAACACTTCGTGTATTTTCTCCATTCTATTTCCATGATTTTGGATCATGTTTCCTATCACATTACTCTGAATTCTTTTTCATGTAGACTGCCTGTTTCCTCTTCATTTGTTTGGTCTGGTGGGTTTTTACCTTTCTCATTCATCTGCTGTGTGTTTCTCTGTCTTCTCATTTTGCTTAACCTACTGTGTTTGGGGTCTCCATTTTGCAGGCTGCAGGTTTGTAGTTCCCATCGTTTTTGGTGTCTGCCCCCAGTGGGTAAGGTTGGTTCAGTGGGTTGTGTAGGCTTCCTGGTGGAGGGGACTGGTGCCTGTGTTCTGGTGGATGAGGCTGGATCTTGTCTTTTTGGTGGGCAGGACCGTGTCCGGTGGTGTGTTTTGGGGTGTCTGTGACCTTATTATGATTTTAGGCAGCCTGTCTGCTAATAGGTGGGGTTGTGTTCCTGCATTTTAGTTGTTTGGCATATGGTGTCCAGCACTGTAGCTTGCTGGTCATTGAGTGGAGCTGGGTCTTAGCGTTGAGATGGAGATCTCTGGGAGAGCTTTTGCCATTTGATATTACGTGGAGCTGGGAGGTGTCTAGTAGGCTTCCCCCCCCCCCCCACCTACCACCCTGTCTCCACCAGCAAAGGGGCTTCCTAGTGTGTGGAAACTTTTCCTCCTTCACAGGTCCCCCCCAGAAGTGCAAGTCCTATCCCTGTTCTTTTGTCTGTTTTTTCTTTTATGTTTTGCCCTACCCAGGTACGTGGGGAGTTTCTTGCATTTTGGGAAGTCTGAGGTCTTCTGCCAGCGTTCAGTAGTGTTCTGTAGGAGTTGTTCCACGTGTAGATGTATTTCTGATGTATCTGTGGGGAGGAAGGTGATCTCCACGTCTTACTCCTCCACCATCTTGAAGGTCTCCCTGAGAAGAAATCTTTATCTCTTGTGTTCACTGATGTCTCCCAAACCCCTGAACCACGCCTCATAGTAGGTTCTCAATAAATACTTGTTGAATAAATGAGTGCATGGAAATGCTCAAACTACTCATCAACGTCTTCATCCATCCCCAGGATGCAGATTTCTTCCTTATCTTATGACAAAGGAACCAAACAGTTGGGGATGTTCTCACTGGAAGGTTCAGCAGCAGGAGAGGAGCTGGAACTGTCTAACCGAGACCTGAGGGGCCCACGGTGCCCATTCCACCAGCAAAGTGGACCCTGCCACACGCCGCAGCCTGGCCTCCCTGCCTTGACTCCCAGGGTTTGGAAGGTGGGCAGAGCCCCTGCTTCTGCGTTCACCCTGCTTAAGCGGCCCCAGAGTAGCATAGTGAGGGCGCTTTGTTTTGATTTCCTGATTCCAGCCAGGAGAAAGAGCTTGCAAAGAGAACTGCAAGAGTGTAAACAGTAATTAATTAGACAGGCCCTGCATGCGCATGAAATCCGCACCATGTTACCAAACACTGTCAGGACAACAGGTCCCTTTGGGTCTCTCGTTACAAGCACAAAACCGAATGATGCTGTCTAGGTAGCCATTAGGACTTCTTGCCGTGTATGGTCCAAATCAGAGAAGTCAGGGACAATGGCCTCCATCCCTCCCCCACCTGCTTGGGTGGTGACACAAAGAACAGGATACAACTCCAGGAGAAAAATATGCTGATGAAATAAAAAGGAAAGACCGTATGGTTGATATGAAGGCAATACCAGAAAAAGGTTCAAACCAGCATATTTCAAATACAAAATATTTAAAATCGGCTTCTCTCGTGGCATCTTTCCAGTGAGTCTCATTGGAGAGAATTGCACACACAGGTTACTAGTTTGGAAACTTGGTGGGTCGGCCAGATTGTGACCCTAGAGTTCCTGGCACCCCCAAATCTTGGATGGCTTTTACCTATGTGCATCTAGCCACAAAGGAGCTCGGGCAGAATGCTCCCCCTGCTAGAAAAACAAGTACCCTTGAAGAGACAGTTATCTGTGCCTTCCACTCATTGCCACATGCTTGACACACATCTGCTCATTCTGTGTTCCAGAAGACCGGAGTCCCCTGGCCCTTGAGATGCTGTGTGCAGGCAGAGAGTGAGAGGGTAAGCCCATGGGCAGATGGTGTGAATCCCAGCTTGGCACTTGGGAACTGCGTGGCCTTAGGCAACCTACCAAGCTTTTCTGAGTTTGCTTTCCTCAGAAGAAAAACAGAACCAATAATAATACTTGGTTGTTGCTGTGGAAGTCTGATCATGTCCCAAGCGTAAAAAATACTTAGCAGAGTGAGGGGGTAATAGTCATGTTTCACTAAATGTTCAGCAAGTTTCAGTAAGCGCACTGATTGCTATGAAGCCAATTCTAGTCAATCAATCCCCATGATCTCCACCCCTCCCCAAGGGGAGCAGCAACCTTACGTGCTATAGAAGGAGAGGCTGGAGGACATGGCCCACAGAGGCCTCCCAGATTCTGACAAGGTCATCTAAGGGCTGGAAAGAGAGAAGGAGCCCAAGGGCTCAGCTTGGAACCATCTGAGCAGACTAGAAAACGGGCATCGCCAGACAGAGGAAACCGGGCCGAAAAGGGTTTGTGCCCATGACGGAGCGCTAGGATGGACGTCCCTCCAACGTGGTCCAGAGACCGTCACACGGATGCCTGAAGCTGGAGGAACTGTCCGGAAACCCTGAGCCTGGCTCAACTTGGGCAGGATTCAGAAAGCCGGCAACTTTACAGAGAAAGATGAAAGCAGCTTCCTGCGTATGGTTTGGGCGTGCCACAGGGGGGAAGTGGGGTACCACAGCCTGGCTCACGGCGAGGAAAGACGTCTCTGAGGCCCCATCAAGGGCAGAAGTGGAGTCAGGGCTGGCGGGATGCTGAGGAGAAGCAGGGCCCATTTCCTAAAGATGAGGCAGTGGCCCTACATGGCATGGGGACAGAGTCTCAGACCCCGGATTCCTTGTGCACACTCCCCTACTGCCTCTTCCACGACTTTGAGGAGTCGCTCTTCACCCTGCCACCCGCCATACTCCCTGGGCTCGGTGTGTCCTCCTGCCAAACGTGGGGGAGGCTACGTCCTCTCTTCTGTGTCCTTACAACTGTTGCCGTCACCAATGGGTTAATGAACAGAGGTGTATCATGACTGCAAGGGGCTGATGTTCAGTCAGCATTTCTCTCCTGGAAATTGAGCCTCCTCCGGAGTGGGATCCAGCAGCTGCTCAATGCAGCTGTACTGGAACCAGGAGAAAATCCCTGTCCAGCTGGAGCGCCCAAAGAAACTGGAAGAGGAGTGAAGCCTGGAGACGGATGGACTCTCACGTGAGCTGTTACAGGAGCTTCAGGAGTCCTAACTGGTCAGGTCCTAGCTCAGAGGATGGGGGCTTCTAGCACAGAGCGTCGCCCAGAGTAAAGACTCAGTAATTATGTGCTGACTGAATGAGGAAAGTGGGCTTTGTCTAGGTTTTCTCCTGGGCTCAGAAGCAGCTGCACCTCCCCCACTCCTTCACATCCCAAACTTTACTGGTCACCACATGTCCCATTCCTCCAGTTGCTAAGTCCCAGCCTACCTCTCATCTGTGGACCAAGACCGTGGTCTCCTAGCTACTTTCTCTCCTAACCCCAGTTGCTTCCATCTTCCAACTGTCTGTCCTTTGCATATTGTCACTTTCGCCCTAGAGCGGAGCCAAACTCTGCCCCCCAGGCCTCCTCTCAGCCCCCGCACTGCAGGAACACCTCTTCATCTTCTTCCTCATCACCTAGCAACTACTAGGTCACTGACCACCCAAAGCGCTAGTAGGTGTAGCATCCCTCTCATTCCTCCACACAGCCTTGCATTTCTTGCCAGCCCTGGTGTGCTCCTGTTTCCTCGAAGAATCGAACTGGTCCTTTCTCACAATCCTGTTCACACCATTTCCCTGTTTCCTCTCTGCTTCCTTTCAATCAACCCACGTGCATCCATCCCTCTGAATCTGGTCCAGGACACTCCTCCAAAGGCTTTGTCCACAATACCTGCCCCACTCTGATCGCCTCCTATACACACGTGTGTAGCCACTTAAGGCTGTCTTGTGCTTTGGCTCATGTGGAAGTCTATCCTTCTTTGTTCTCATGCTTTGAGTGTGTTCCTCTCAGCCGTGAGAGTGTCGACATCTTGAGGGCAGGTCTGCGGCATTGCGTTTAAGCATCGGGCTGTGCAGCCAGCCAAGCTGCCGTCCCGATTCTGCCCATTACTAGCATTTGCAACTTCAGGCAGAATTTTCAAGACCTGCTTAATATCCTCAGCTGAAATATGGGGCTCAGAACTCCGAGCTCGAGGATGCTGTCAGGATTTCATCAGGTGATTATGAGATGCTCTTACTAAAGTGCCTGGTATGTTGGAAGTAAGTAATGCATATGACTGTTAGTTGTGGCTAGTTAGTACTCAGTTGTATTTAGTGAGTTAGTATGAAGATGGAGGTGAAATAATGTGATGATGGTGATATTGTAGCGGAGCATGGCCCCCAGTCTCCAGCAGCTCTGTGAACACCAGAGTTGCTTAATAGATGTTTAGTAAATTAACAAATGAATGCGTGAGTTGCAATAACAATGGGAAAAGATCAAATGCGTCCCAGGGTCCTCAGAGACTCTCCCAAGCTTACATCTTTTTGATGTCCTGTCTCCAAAGGACCACCAGTCCTCTTTCTAAGACCAAATGCAGCCAGCCCTATATGGTTCCCCCTCGACAGACCCTGTTCTGAGCTGTCTGCAGGAAGCCCCACGAGACTGTGGCTCAGCCCCTAGGTACTGTTCAGCAATTTCCTTGACAAATAAATAGCCCAGGGAGCCTCAGACAAGTGCGTATCACCTCAACATTTGCTCTTTCTGATGAGCTCTGCTCTGGGTTCTTTCCCTGAAGCCTCTTCAGCCTTCTGGGGCACCAGCCCTTCCCCAGGGCACCATCCAAGGACAGCTGTGTGTGTTTTATGAGCTTAAGAACAGCCTGTTTTCTTAGTGCAGAGGACCAAGGTGCCAGCTTCCTCGAGGTGGAGAACACAACTCCTCAAGAAGGACTGGCGTCCCCATCAACCGCTCACCCAATGTACCACGTGGTACCTCCCCTTGGGAAGCACGTGGGTCAGTGGCACCATCTGGCCCCTGGTTGAATGACTGAGGGTTCCTTTCAAATATCAGTGGACTTGAAAAGCCCTGAAATAGGCAGAGATTCAAATTTTGCTCACTTGGGATCTGTACCAGGATTTCAAAGAAGCCCCAACTCCTGAGCCACCTCGGAAATTTTTTGTGGGCAAAATAAGGGTCAGGAGTAGGTGTGTTAACCCAAGACTCAGGCCAGCATCACTCTCTCCAAGAATTCTCCGCACCACCTCCCAGGATAGATTCAATGCCCCGCCTTGAATTCCTTCTGGCTTGCCTGGACCATGGCCCTTGGGGCACCTCACAACCTGGGGTCATTACGCGCACCCATCTTTCCACCTGCCCAGGTGCTCCCTGAGAGCAGTGCTGTGTCTTATTCATCTTACCTAAGGTCACAAAGCCAGTGAGTGGAGCCCCAGACTGGAGTTTAAATTTTCTGGCTTCACATCTGTACTCAGTGACAACTGACATAAAAGTAGGTGGTGTTGGGTGCCACAGTGACAACGTTCATGGTTATCTAGTAACAACTTTCTGGATCTTCTTTGAAGAGTGGACTACAGTCCACTCAGTCCTGCCTCACAGATAACCAAGTACTACTTAGTTCTTCCTCTCTCTATCCCCACACGTCTCCCCCAGCAGCCACTGCCTGCATTCTACATTTTTCTTTTTTTTTTAACAGCAGCTACTCTGAGAAAGAAACACTTGGAACTCTTTCAAATGAGAACCCAGGAATTCATGAGGCCTGGGTGAGGCACGTGAATGGTTTGCAGTCAGAAAATCTGCTCCCAAAGACACTGTGGGCAACAGCCTTCTCCGGACTTAGAATTCTGGCTGGGAGAAGGGTGTCCCTGTGTGGGTATGACATCAGCAGACAGGGCTGGAATGCACAGATGGGAGAGCTGAGGGGCCCGGGGGCCAGGAGGGAGCTCGGCTGTGATATCACAAAGGGTCTTTTGACCACCCTTCATCCCGCGAAAACCACAGAGACCGTGCTTTAAGCCGCCCCCTCCCTCAGCGGAGGGGCCTAAAGACACTCTCCTCGAATCAGATGGGTGACCTTTGATCCCAGTGAGGGAGAGTCTGGAAAAGGCAGGAGGTATCAGAACTAAAGGGCCTCGAAGGAAAAAAAAAAAAAATCAGTGCCTGTATGGGATACTCGTTCTGCCAGAAGCATGTGGAGTTAATTGTAGAGAAATGAATTTTAAAATAAGATATTGGAAAACCATCCTCTTTGTCACTGACCACAGTTATTACAATTATTTATACGACATCACTACAGCCCATGTGTTTCACAGCCATTAAACTATTGATCTTGCAGCTCTGCGGCACCAACCAAAACCCACAGCCACCATTCCCGCCCCTGTGGGAGTTGTCTGTCCCCATGCTCAGACGTGGAAGCTGACACCAAGCAGGAAGTAACCAAGAGTGGAAGAGTTGGCGGTTGGAATATTAAGAATCAATATACTGAGGGACTTCCCTGGCGGTCCAGCGGTTAAGACTTCGCCTTCCAATGCAGGGAGAGCAGGTTCGATCCCTGGTCGGGGAGCTAAGATCCCACATGCCTCGTGGCCAAAAAAAAACCAAGACATAAAACAGAAGCAATATTGCAACAAATTCAATAAAGACTTTAAAAATGGCCCACATTAAAAGAAAAAAGAATCAATAATTGATATGATATGCTAATATTGCATTAGCACAGCAATAGTAATGTGTTCCTCTCTCCATTGGGCCGGCATTTAGTCTGTCATGATGTTATTTTCCAGGCTTGCCCAAGAAATTATATAGTGTAGTGAGTGATTAAGTGCATGGCTTCTAGAGGCCGTGACCATGAGCTCCAAACCCAGCCCCGCCACGAACCAGCTATGCAACCTTTGGGAAATGAGTCAGCTTCTCCAACTCCTAGTGTCCTCTTTCATAAAATGTGAACAATAACAGTACCTATTACATTCAGCTGATGTGAAGAATTCATGAGTTAGTAGATGAAAAGCATTTAGCACACAGGCTGGAACATAATTGGAGCTAAACTCAAGTTTCCCGTTATTGTCACAGCCAGTCACAGCTCATTCACCCAGGACACGTCTCTGTGAACTCATGTGTCACAGTCACATCACGGTGAGGGAGAGAGGGCAGGCTTGGTCTCCCGTGAGTCTCGACACTGAGATTTGTAGTAAGATGAGTGACGCACATTTTTTTTTTTTTTCCATTCTTTCTGATGGTCTTGAGGCAGGTGCTGGACCTCTTTGTGGCTGCCACCTAGATGTGAGTGGGGATGGTCCTTGGACTGCAATCTCTCCCTCTGCCTACCACGCTCCACCCCAGGAACATGCCCTCGTGGCCCCATCATTTTTCTTCAAGTCCAGAGTCAACATTAAGCTAATAAAGGTTACACAAAGTCTATTCATGTAATGCATTTGATGTATTTTGAAGATACATTAAAGGATAAAATATATGGAATGGTGGGAGTCTGGGAACATACGGAAATAATTCGCCTTCATAAGCCTTTTTGTTACAGGAAGTTGTGTGTTCCTGGACCCAAATCTCTTATACCGGATGGTGTGGATGTGGAGGGACAGAAACAGAGTGATGTTCACTTTGGTCTAGCCTCCAGGCCTTGGGAATCAAGGAGATGGATGACGGTAGGACGTGATGGAGCCTGTAGATCAGTGACAGTTCCGGACTGTCACGCCTGATGACCAAGGGAATGGCAGGACCAAGGGGCAAGTTGGGAGGAAAAACTGGTGTGGGTGGGAAGTGAAGAGTGAGTGTGAGATCTGTGGCATGAAGTCACACGGGCATGGCCAATTGGCCTTGTCTGGTCGCCTTGGAAATTCAGGACGGGTGCTTGTGTCGTTGCTAAGGGTTTGCTTTTGGTTACTGCCATTCTAGAGGTGGACTGTGAAATCATGACACAAGACATCTCCCAGAGTCAGAAGTTCAGCCACTATGTCAGGCTGACCGGCTCGCCTTCTTTGAGGGTCACACACTTCGTGGGTTACAGAATATACCAACAGATCAGAAAGTCAGTGGTGAAAGGAAGAACACAAGTCACATTTTCCACTTTCCTTCACGTTGTCCCCAAACAACCACAAAGGGCTCCCTCAGGTGAGAAGTGGAAACACTCTCCTATTTCCCAGGCTGGCCCCTAAAACAGGCTCCATGCCTTAACCTATATAAACTTACAAATAAATAGGCAGGCATTTTGAGGAACACACGAAAGACATGCTATCCTGGCATCTTCTCTATACAGTCACCGCCATCCTTGAATTCCAACGTTGGAGGAACTTTTCTCTGGGTGAAGCATCTTTTATGATATAAAAACTGTGATGAAGGAGGGGAAGCTATCTTTGGTGGGGAGGGTGGGCGGTAAAGTGAAAGGTCCTGGCCTGGAAGGGGTCCAGGAGATGAGTCTGGTCCCATTGGCTGAGTCTCCCAATCCCTTAGGACACCATCAGCAAAGTGGCGAGTTCAGATGTCCAGGTTATACAATCATATAGGCTATATAGATATGTTTTGTTAGCTCCAATTTTTCCATGACAGGAGAGAATGGTGCCCATTGAAAGGTTAACAAGGGGACAACATAAACCTGGATGGCTCATGATGGAGAAGTGGGCAGGGGGCATCTTTGAGGAGCTAAAGAGAAATCTCATTTTGCATCACAATTTTCACAGTTTTGCTTGGGGCTGGTTCAGGAATTTCTTTCCAAAGTTTATGTCATTTTCAAAATCTGAATTTATCTATCATTACAAAGAAAAACTCAGCGTTTATCTTTCGCTCCGAGGTAAGACTGCAAACCAAGTGACGTATTCTGAGGGTTGAGCCCTTTCTCCTCACAGACCCTTTCCTCTGTCGCCTTTGGTCAGCCTCATGCCAGTGCCCACCACCAGGGGTTGCTGGCTCCCTTCTGCTCCTTGGGGACTTTCTGCTTTTGCCCCAATTAGCAGGAAGGGGAAAGAGGCAATGGTGAGAGCAGGGGAAGGGTCAGGGAGCTGAGAGCAGGGAAATCTCAGGAAAGGAGAAGGAGACTGTCCAGGTGTTACTCTTTGGGCTCCAAGAGAGGCTCTAATGACCACCCCTGCCTCTTTAGGCCCTGGGGCCTAGATCAGAAGCTCCTGCATCCTGGGTCTGTAGACTGGAGTCCACTGACTGGACTTCCGGCCGCATCCCTGGGCAGTGAGCTTTATTACCCATCCCTCAAGGTAGACCAGGGAAAAGCAGGACGGGAACATTTCTTTGTTCCTCTCCAGCCAGCAGGACTCTGCCCATGTCAGCTTGCTGTGTTGTTCTAGTAAAAGAGAGACCAGAAGAAGCCAGCGACGAAATGATGTCCACCGCTTAATTTCCTCCCGGATTTCTAAGCAGGTAATTATTTCCTCAGCCTCCAGTGGACTGCAAGCACGCTGGCGAGTTTTTATTACACACACTACATAAACAAAGGTGTCAGATGATTAAGAATAATCTTGTCCCCCACCCTCCCAAGGATTTTCTTTATCCAGCAGAAAACCATGCTCCTGCATAGCTTCCCCCGCTGACTTTCTCATCTGGCACCTAAGATGAGCAGGTCAGAGGATCTGGGAGCAAGTGGGAGCGAGGGAGGTATTTCTGTGACTGAGGCCCAGGAAACGGGACCCCTGGGCTCTCACACTGGCCCACCGTGTGCAACCTCTGGGAGTCTCCAGTTCAAGTCCGCTGTGTAACATCCTGCTCCAGAGGACTCAAAGGGAACCTTGCAAAAGAGTCAAAGGGAATCTGGCAGGTTTCCTCCCTCAAGGGTGTCTTGTCTAAAGCAACTAAGATGCCAAACAGAATTTAGAAAGCAGTTTCACATTTCATTTCTGATTTAATTCACAGCACACGTCGTAGGGGCACAGGAAACACTGGTTGATTTCATAAATGAGCTACAATTCTGATGCGATGAGAAGAGCAGTTATTTTTAGTCACACTTCATGTGTAAATAAACTGACTCGGAGAGGACACACCTAAAGTCATATATAGCTAACAAGTGGTAGCATCAGAATTTTCTACCAGGTCCTCAGCCAACGTGCCCTGCCCCCCCCCAAACCCCTCCTGAGGGAAGCGCATGCAGATATCAGGCTGTGTGTGGCCACGGAAAGGATGGTCATGTAGAGGAGGGCTCTTCACAAGAGAGTGACGACTGGAGCAGGCTTTTAAAGGAGGAATGGGATTCCAGCGGCAGGCGCTGCGAGGAGGATCGTGTCCTGGGCCAGGCTGGCATGAGGGGTGAGGCAAATGTCAGGTGTGTGCAGTGGGAGGTGCCGGCTATGCCAGGCCACGTGACTGCAGAGGGACACAGTGGGGGGTTGGATGCAGGCACAAGAGACCCTCGAATGCCCTTCAAAGTGCCACGCTTTCATCTGTAGGGAAGGGGGGAGTGTTGTATGTTACAGGGGTGGGAACTGACATAATCTGACTTTAGAAAAATTTAGAGAATTTCCCTTGAAGATGGGCGTTTTCGGTCCTTTAACAAAGATGAGAACCTACTTATTGTCTAAAACAGCTAAGCACAAAACCCTCCTCCACCGCCATGAGGCTGCCTGCTTCGTGTTGGGAGCGGATTGTCTTGAATCATCCACATCGACCCTGTTCTCCTGTGGCCACTTCTGGCGTTTGGGTTAAGGGAACAACACATTTCTTTCCACCGAGCTCGCTAACTGGGGTTTTGGAAAACTTTGATATTCTTAATACAAACTGAATCAATCCATTTTGACTCGTGGAAGATGAGACTTAGTCACAGCATTCTAGCACTTCCCTGATGGAGAAGAGACCTCAACTCTCCCATGCCTCCTGGCCACGATTTTAAAATACAGAGTTCACTTGTCTATGAAGCAGTTACTCAACTAACGATAGCTTCGCGTTCAAACTTTGAAAAGGGATTTTGTGACCATTATTTCAGTGCATCCTACATCAGTGTGGTGAGCCAGGTTGGCAAAGTGTACACTCAGGCTCCCACCCTCCAGCAGATGAGGAATGAATACCCAGGTGTTCCAAGGTACCCAAGGTCACATCACCATTGCAGTTCGGTCAGGTCTCTTCACTCCTAGCCTGCTGCCCTCACCAAGATGCCTTGGTGTTCACTTCCTTTTAACAATCCTTTAAGTAAGGGATGGAGGGATTTTCCTGGCCACAGGGAAATCCCCTGCTTAGCCCCCCACCTCCCCAGTTCCATAAACTGAGAGTGAGATGAGTAAATAGGGTACTGTGAAACTGCCTGTTACCTTAGTTATTTAATTTTATTGTGTTGTGTTGGGTTGGGTTATATTGTGTTGTGTTAGACTGGGTTATGTTGGATTGGGTTGGTTGTATTGTGTTGGATTGTGTTGTGTTGTGTTGGATTGGGTTATATTGTGTTGTGTTGTGTTGGGTTATATTGTGTTGTGTTAGATTGGGTTATGTTGGATTAGGTTGGTTGTATTGGGCTGTGTTTTGTGGGGTTAGGTTATATTGTGTTGTGTTGTGTTAGACTGGGTTATGTTGGATTGGGTTGGTTGTACTGTGTTGTGTTGGATTGGGTTGTGTTGTACTGTGTTGTGGTGTGTTGGATTGGGTTGTGTTGAGTTGTGTTATGTCGGATTGGATTGGATTTACTTGGTCTGTGACTCAGTAGAGCAGGACCCAAAGTTTGCCCTGATGCTCAGGCTCCGTGGTAAGTGCTGTCCCTTCGCTGGCCCTTGCCAAGCCACAGTGGTTTCACAATGACCAAGTCCCAAGTCATGCACGACAGAAGCAAAGTGGGCACCACAAGTCAAAGTCAGCACTCACTGCCTGGACGCCAGCTCCAGGGGCCTCCCAGCCTGTTCCCTCCTCAGTGGCTCAGGTTGCAGTTATCCAGGCAGCTTGAGGAAGGGGGAGGGAAGGAAGCCAAGCGTAGGGGTGGAGGACGAGAGAGCCAGGCAGAGAGAAGGTGGGCAGGGGCAGAGTGTGCAGCCAGAGAGCATTCTCATTCTGGAGGAGCACGAGAATCTGTGGCTCTTGGCAACGGCTGGGATCTGTTGATTTGTTTTCCCTGAAGACCTGATGGAACCTGGTCCATGAAACTCAACCCAACTGGTTTGGACAAGGCAAGGTCAGAAGTTCATCCCTGAACACAAGTGGGCCCACAGGTGGTCAGAGGGGAGCGGAGGTAGGCAGGGCTCAGCCCTCCTCTGAGTGGCTCTGGGGATCTAGAGCCCTCCTAGCCAGACAGGGGATAGCTACTCTTTCCTGCCCTTCCGAGCACTGGAGAAGGTCAGACTCTGGCTGGGTTCTGAAGGCGGGGTACACAAAAGAGGAAACTGAGGCAGAAAAGACCTCAACACTGGCTAGCAGCCCGAGCCTCAGGGAAGGAGGAGTTATCAGCTTGTGCTCACCTGCTCTGGATCCCGGGGAGCCTGGCTGAGGGAGCGCCAGGGCTCACCGCCTCTGGGCTCACACCCTCCCTCCCTGCCCTGTCCTGCCCTTCCTGGGAGCCTTTCCCTCCCCACCCCTGCAGAGTTCGCTTGATGACTCTCACTAACATCTTTACCTCCTGTGTTCTGGAAAACAGGAAGGGAGAAGGAAGAGGACGTCTTTTCAGAGCCTCTGGTTATCACTGTGCACTTTCTTTCCTTTTTCCTTCTTCTCTGCCTCCAATGTCATCCATCCCTGAACACAGAAATCGAATGCATCTGTACTTGTGACAACAGGTGAACCAATAGCTGCTGCTGTGGGCTACCCGGGGTCAGAGGGTATGTGTATGTGTGTGTGCTGTGTATGTTTTCTGAAGCTGCTCTTTAAACCAGGGTGAACGTTGTGTTGAATTCTGCACCTCCCTCCACAGCCAGTAGGTGGCAGAGCTGCAACAGGCCGGTGATTCCAGTCCTGCGGCACCCGGCCCCTCAACACTGGTCAAAACTGGTCCAACTGTGGGAGGAAAGCAGTGTCCACAGACACCCCGGGGTGGCCCACACTGAGGTCCTGGACAAGATAATTTGGGGCCGAGCTAGCTAAAAACTGTTCCGAAACCCCCTCCCCTCCCCTCTTCTCTTCCGTTCCTCTATATTTCCCCTAATTTTATCTAGAAAGGGGGGAGCCTATTAACATTTACAAAGCATCTGCAGGAACGCTTTTCAGATTTTGTGGGAATTTGTGAAAATGCAGCTTCCCTGTGCACTCGGATTCTCGCTCAGCATGGCTGAGGGGGAGCCCAGGAACCTGCATTTGGAGTAAGCACCCCTGGTGATTCCCAGGCCGCGGCCCGGGAACCCAAACTGAGCGATGGAAAACTAGGACACCCCCGGGTATCGTGACAAGGGCTTCATACTAAGGTCTGTTCTCAGGTCTCACGTAATTTTTCATCCTCTCTGCTTGTTTCTTACTCTTCAAACATACTGCCGCTGCCCTTCTCCACCATGAAGTTTAAGCTCTACATTCGTTAGGGACCACTTTTCTGTTTTCCTTATGCTAATTTCCTGGTGCTCTAAGATCACTGGACTTCTTGCTCCTTGAGACGGTTTTCTCAGGCTGCCCAGCTCTCATCCTAACCTTTCTTTCATTCTGCCTAAAGTCCTGAAAAGCCTAGCACTCTCCCCTACCTTGACTGTCGGGGAGCTCTGCTGGAATTTGCAGTACAGAGGCCACTCTCCATCCCTCTCCCCCTCTCCATCCCCCTGCCCACCTCCTCCACCCAGCCACCCAACTGGATTGCCCTGGCGCAAGGTTCCACTCCTTTGGTGTCCTCTGAGTGGGGCTCCCAGTCAAGCAACCTGAAGCTCAGACACGGATGTGCTTGGGGAACAGGGCATCTCCCCAAAGTCAGTGGACAGAAGAAACCTCACCCCCACGTGATCAGGCTGGTGCCCCTAAGGCAATGGCAAAATCAAACTCTGAAGACCCCATGGATTCGTTTGCTAGGGCTGCCATAACAAATGACCACAAACTAGTTAGCTGAAAGCAACAAACTTATGCTCTCATAGTTCTGGAGGTTAGACATCTGAGATCAAGGTGTTGGCGGGGCCAAAGGCTCTAGCGAAGAATCCTTCCTTGCTCCATCCTAGCTTCCTGTGGTTGCTGGCAAAGCTTGGCATTCCTGCGCTATGGCAGCAAAAGTCCAGTCTCTGCCTCTGACTTCACATGGCATCCTTCCCTGTGTCTCTCTATCTCTGCATCCAAATCTCCAACTCTTCTCCCTTATAAAGACACTGGGCATTGGATTTAGGGCCCACCCTAATCCAGCATGACTTGGATTACATCTAAATAACTTCATTACGTCTGCAAAGACTATTTCCAAATAAGGTCACATTCACAGGTCCTGGAAGTTAGGACTTCAGTGCTTCTTTTGGGGGGCAGACAATCAACCTACCACATCCCATAAACCAAAGGCGCTCCTTTCATGGCTTATCTTCTGATTGAAAGAGGAGAGCAGGTTTAGGGGTCCAGGGCTTGCTTCCCTGAGCATTTCACATGAATAAAGGTATTTCTTATGGTGGACACAGTAGGACAGCCCAGTTCACACACAGGCCCTTGTGACTTCCTGGATTAGAAGAGTTTAAAGCATGTCAGCTTTTGGGATTCCCTGGTGCAGTGATTCTCAGAGTGTGGGCCCCTGACCAGCAGCATCTGGGAATTTGTTAGAAATGCAAATTCTTCTGCATCACTGAAGACCTATGGAATCAGAAACCATGAGGTTGAGGCCAGCAGTCTGCATATAACAAGCCCCCTCTCAGTGACCTTGGTGCTCAGTTGAGGTTGGGAATGATTACTCCAGCAGAAGGGGGCACACGGCATCCCCAGGGAGAGCCAGCAACTAGCTATCACATTTGTTGCCCCAAATCCCCCTTTTCTTCTGCCCTCCCATTCCTGGCAACGCCCACTCCCAGTTGCCTGCCCGGTCTCCACCCCTGAGCAGCTGGAGGATTCCAGCACATCAACTCGCTCCACACTCCTTGGTCCGCATTTCTCCCAGTGTTTCCCTCTCGCTGTCTCCCCTCCCAGGCTCTCTCACCACCCCCTCACACACATTCATGATGCCCTCAACTCCTCAACCTTGGCTTTTTCTCTTGACAAAGAGAAGAGATCGGTAGGGGCTGGTTAAGTTAACTCTGATCACACACAAAACAAATAGTTATTTTTCTATCTGCCAAGCTGCCGAAGACAAGTGTGTCAAACCCAGGATCTGCGTGAACGTCAGATCTACAGTTACCCCAGTGCGTCTCTGTTCCAGGCAAGCTTTTTAATTTTTTTTTTTTTTTTTTTAAATCATGGTCCAGTTCCCAGAGAGATACTGGTGACAACCTCTCAGATGTTCACTGCACTGGCTATGACAGTCTCCGTACACATTCCCCTACCTGGGGAAGGAGCAACCCCCATAAACAGCAGACGGTGGGTCACCTCTGACATCTGCTCCCCACACTGCTGATCCCCTGGTAGGGCTTGTTCAAAGCGATGCTGAACTGAAGTGTTGGTGCGCCATGTGTGTTTGCTATGTCGGCATGCGCTAGCGACAGACCTGCAGGAAGGCAGATAGACAGGCAGGAGGGAGCCCGGGGGGACGGACATGTGTTGGAGGCTGGTGAGCGTTCAAGACAAGATTTTAAAGATATTTCTGTGGGTTGGGAGTGGGGAGAAGCGGTGAGCATTTTGGCGAGAGCCAGGGTGCAAGTCCAGGGGAGACCTGTGTGTAGGTGACCGACCTCCCAGCACAGTTCTAAGTCCCTGGAGAGACTGCCCAGCAGAGCACCTGGGAGGAAGGGAAGCCAGGTGTGGGGAGGAGGGGAAGGAGGGAGGGGAGGAAGTCCCAGAGCCCCACTGCAAAAGAAGGTGGCAACAAGCAGGGACTGGTGTATTTGCATGTCTAGCCAACTGTGTTGATGTTTGGGCAAATTACCATCCAGTTTCCATGCCTTTTTTTCCCAATTGCCAAACGGGGCACAATTACAGCAGAATCATAGTGAGGAAAAAAAAAAAATCCATGCAATCAAAATGAATACGGTGAGGGAAAGGTTTTGCAAAAGGAACGTGGCAGAGAAATCTGGAAATCTTTGCATGCAGGCACTCTGGTCTGAGACAGGATTTGCATTAATTTTGAAAACTAGATGCACAGAGGCTTGAGTTCAAATTCCCTACAACGGCTGCTTTATTCATCTCCTTTCTTCTAATGGAGCATTAGAATGCAAGAGGCAGTGGTCCCAATCTTTCTATCACACAACAAGGTAGCCTGGCTGAGCATCCGGAACCACAGCTCCCCTCCCCAGCAACTGAGTCTGATGTGATTTCAACCTCTCAGGGCCGTTCCCCAGCCTCAAACACCGAACAGTCCCTGGCCAGTTCGGAGTCCATCACTCTATGACTATTGCTAATTTAGTTTAAAACACTCCTCCCTTGGGGATTCCCCTGTGGTCCAGTGGTTAGAACTCCGCTCTTTCACTGCCAAGGGTGTGAGTTCGATCCTTGGTCTTAGGGAATTAAGATCCCGAGAGCCGCAAAATTAAAAATAAAACACTCCTCCCTTCTTCTTAAGTGTATCATGTCCCATATGCATTTTTAAACTATTGTGACACTGATTTTGCTTTGGGGATTTAGGAGATCATTGGGTCCTCTTCGAAACAACCAGAGATACCCAGGAAGAAAAGGATGTTCCAAACCAGGTTTGGTTATCACTGTCAACTTCCTGTGACTTACAGATCCACTCAGACTTTAAACAGCACAGTTCATTCATCACCTCTCAGGGGTCCCTGTTAGACAATGTAAGCCAGGGGGGGCCTTAAGATCAGAAACACAAGGGTTGGGGAGGGGGGCACATTTATACTGGTGAATTCTCCTCCAGAACCGATGAAATACACTGGGTGACATAATGGAAATTCATGGAGGGAAGAGATCTATGGAAGGAGAGACTCATAACTCAGGTGGCCACTGAGCTGTGATCCCCGTGAGTTCACCTTGTCTGGCCCGTCTCCCCCCGCCCCCACCCACCAACCTGGCTGTAAATCACCTGTGTATGTACTTTGCTGAGAGCTGGTGGGTGATTCATGAAACCCAACAGACAGGTGCCCTGGTGGGAACAGGACGGTGAGGGGTGGAGGAATGCAAGGAGGAGATTCCAGGGTTCTAACACCGTGGTTTCCACGTCACCTAACCGTGTGCCTCCGCGGCACTGGCTTGAGAGCCTGAGGACCCGTCGTCTCCAACTGCTGGCTTCTCAGGCTCCCCAGCTGGGTTAAGGCGGCCAAGACTCCCGCTCCAGCAGAAGGCAGCATGTGTCTCATCCCTCTCGCCATTGTTTTCCTTCACCAGCTAAGGCTCTCATCTCTTCTCCCCTCCTTTCTACTGTCCTAACGTTTCTTCCTCTCTCATCACCCTGCCCCTGTATTAAGGAATTGCCTAGTTTACCTATGCTGGAGGGGAGGAAGAGGGGTTGAGGGTGGAAATAATTCTTAGTTCTTCTTCAGACAAAGTGATGATGGGGTGTGTTGATGTGCAGTAATTATCACCATGATACCATGAGGTCTGCTTAGGTTCCAGCTTTACAAAGTGGACTGCACTTGTCGCGTCTCAGCCAATCCTCCTAGGGGTATGAGGAGTTAGACATCAGTATCCCCAAGGCCTACAAGGAGGGCAGTAAAAGCAAAGCTTTCCACCCAGAGGCCTGACCTGGGTCCACCTGAAATCTCTCAGGACAATTCTAGGCCCCTTTGGAGCCCCTCCCTCCAAAGTAGGTCTACCAGATCCTCCCTCTAGGCAGGGCTCTGCTGGGCAGGGTCATTGGACCAGGGACTCCTCTGGGCGGTGGGTGGATGGGCCCCTACTAGGCCACTACAGCATGGGCCATCCTCAGACTCTGCCCAAAGTTCTGAACCCAGGATGGAGGACTGGTGATCTGTATAGATGCGTCACTTTCGGAAAGACTTGTTGGTTCCATTTTTTTTGCCACTTCGATATCTGCGTGGCTGCAGGAAAGACATGTCACCTTCTGTGCCTCAGCTCTGTCATGTGGAAGTGAGGGCCCCGTATCTCTGGGGTTCCTCCAAGCATAAGATGCTGTGATTCTGTAAGAGGTGCAAACTAATTCAACTGCAAATAATCACAACATACTCCTGGGGATTGAGGTGAAGCTGGGTTGTGCTGAGCCATGCAGGTATGATCAGAGACAGGCAAATGATGTGTCACGAGGGCCCTGGAGAGATTTCTGTACAATAAGTAGGCTCCCTCTACAAAGTTAGTGGAGAGCAGAGGACGAGGACATCAACAAAATCGGGACTCTTAAGATCCTTCTAAGAGGAAAGTGAAAGGAATGGATGGGAAGGGAAGAGGAGGAGAAAACAGAGAAGAGAGAATGGGAGAAAAAAGAGAAAAATTTAGGGCTTCCCTGGTGGCTCAGTGGTTGAGGGTCCGCCTGCCGATGCAGGGGACACGGGTTCGTGCCCCGGTCCGGGAGGATCCCACATGCCGCGGAGCGGCTGGGCCCGTGAGCCATGGCCGCTGAGCCTGCGTGTCCGGAGCCTGTGCTCCGCAACAGGAGAGGCCACAACAGTGAGAGGCCCGCGAACTGTAAAGAGAAAAATTTAAAAGATCTGCCAGGGCTGACACTCACACGAAAATGTCCTCGCAGATTTGCATTTCCTGCTAACAATCATCTGTTTTTATTTATTCCGGCAGGGTTTGCATGTCATGTAATCACTGTTTTAGTTCATTTCCCTCCAATGATAGATTGTGATAAGTCAAGTTGGTTGTTAATAATGCTACAATCTACCTAACAAATTTTGAGCTTGTAGTACAGCTTCATTAGTATGTTTAATTTATCGTTACAATTCCTTCAGGTTAATGGTTTGAGAGTATGTTGGAGTTTAATCTGAGCAGTTATTATAAAGTGCTTGTTTCTCGTTAAAATGTAAAACTGAGATACCCAAGATTTACTTGGGATAAACTGGCCAGAATAAATCTCCTCTTCGCACTGGGAAAGGAATGAACGTTGGCTATTAAAATTGTTCAGAAACGGAGAGCCCTTCTGATAACTTTAGAGTAATTTTGCAGATTAAACTGCCTTTCCCTAGGGCTAATGGAAGAGATGCCTGAATCCGAATTCATTCGGACAGGATGCTGCAGGGTGGCGTGGGCATCAGAAAATAGATAAAAACTGAATTTTGCCCAAAAATAAGCATCATGGATTCCTGGAAAGGTGTCTGAGGGTTGGATGATGGTGACAGGAAACAAGAGTCCAACTTCTCAGCTTTCCTTGGGTCCTCAGGAAAAAGATTAAAATCAAGAACACAAGGCCTCTGTAGAGAACAAAACAGGACGGAAGCCTTCTCTTCTCCGGCTGGAATTTCGCTGGGGTCCTCGGCCTGGCAAACCACCAAATACACTCTTTCGGCAGCTCAGGCACCTGCCCCCACCCACTTTTACTTCCAGGGCTCCTCAGAGGGGTCCATTCTTCCGGGTAGCTTTTAGCTCAGCCCAGGAGAAGGAAGAGACCCTCACTCTGCCTCCAAATTAAGCATCCAACGTCTCAGAGCAACTTCTAGGGTGCCTAAAACTACCCCTGGACCCGGCGTGTGGGCAAAGGTGCTCCAGATGTTTCATAAGATGCTTTGGGGTGTCTGGCCATCTACAGTCAGGGGTTTGTCGGTAACTGAAAGACGGCAGTGGAGTTCTTGCAATTTTACTAATCAGGGCCCCTCTGGACATGTCTCTGGCTCCTCTGGGAAGCTCAAGAAGACAAGTGTTATGAGTTGAATTATGTGCCCCCAAAGATATGTTGCAGTCCTAACCCCCAATATCTGTGGATGTGTTATTTTGGTTTTTGTTTTTGCGGTACGCGGGCCTCTCACTGCTGTGGCCTCTCCCGTTGCAGAGCACAGGCTCCGGATGCGCAGGCCCAGTGGCCATGGCTCACGGGCCCAGCCGCTCCGCGGCATGTGGGATCTACCCGCGGAGCACGAACCCGCGTCCCCTGCATCGGCAGGCGGACTCTCAACCGCTGCGCCACCAGGGAAGCCCTGTGGATGTTGTTTTATGTGGAAATAGTGGCTGTGCAGATGTACTCAAGATAAGATGAGGTATTTAGGGTGGGCCTTGATCCAGTATTACTGGTGTCCTATGAAAGAGGAGAATGCCATGAGAAGGTGAAGGCAGTGACTGGAGTGATGCAGCTATAAGGCGAGGATGGGTGGCCACTATCAGAAGCTGGAAGAGGAAGGAAGGATTCCACCCAGAGGCTCGGGGAGAGCACGGCACGGCCCACACCTTGGTTTTAGACTTCAAGCCTCCAGAACTATGAAACAATAACCTTTTGTTATTTCATGCTACCCAGTTTGTGGTACTTCGTTACAGCAGCCCTAGGAAATGAATACAGGAAAGCCCAGTGGGTCATCCTCAGAAGTTAAAGATGGCCACGTGAGAGGCGAGGGGAGGTACGTGGTGTGCAGAGCCCGCAGGGCCTGGAAGGCAGTGGATGCCACAGAAGCTGACTTCCTGGACACAGCAGCCCTTCCTATCACCCCTATCCAGTCTCTCTTCTCTTCCACAGACCTTGCATTGAGTCACCTTGTGTGACGTTAACTTTATGGGTCAACTCAACTGGGCCACAGGGTTTCCAGATATTTGGTTAAATATTCTGGGTGTTTCTGGATGAGATCACATTTGAGTTGGTGGACTGAGTAAAGCAGATGGCCCTCCCCAGTGTGGGAGGGCCTCATCCAATCGGTTGAAGGTGTGAATGGAACAAAAAGGCTGTAATAAAAAATTCCCTCTCTCTCTCTCTCTCTCTCTCTCTCTCTCTCTCTGCCTCACTATCTTTGTGCTGGAATGTCAGTCTTCTCCTGCCTTTGGACTCAGACTCACACTGAAACTTACACCATCTGCTCTTCTGGTTCTTGGGCCTTTGGACTCAGAGACTGGAGTCTCTAGCTTGCTGACTGCAGACCTTGGGCTTTCTCAGCCTCCATAGTCACATGAGCTAATTCCTTATCACCTATCGTCTATCTATCTATCTATCACCTATCTATCTATCTATCTATCACCTATCTATCATCTATCTATCTATCACCTATCTATCATCTATCTATCTATGTATCTACCTATCTGTCTATCTATGTATCTATCTATGTATCTATCTATCTATCATCCATCTATCTATCTATCACCTATCTATCACCTATTTGCCTGCCTGCCCATCTCTCTCTCTGTCTCCTACTGGTTCTGTTTCTCTGGAAAACCCAGACTAAGACGCTTTGGAATCAGATGCCTGAAGGCCCTTGAACAATGGGTCCCAGGCATTTCCATGACTTATGTGATCTGGGCCTCTCCCTACACGCATCCACCCCACTCTTCTCTTTGCCCATTTCACTCCCATTTCTCTAGCCTTCCTGCTGTGCTTCCAACCTCAGTCTCTGCCTCAGGACTCTTCTGCCCACTGGGATGCTTCCCCAGAGGACTTCACAGGACTGCCCCTCAATTCTTGCAGGTCTCTTACTCAAATGGCATCTCCCCTCAGAGGGGCCTTCCCTGACCCCCTAGTTCCCATGGCTCCCACACCTCTCAGTTGCCTCCATTCCCTCACCCAGCTTTGTCTCTGTAACATAACCTGAACCTACAGCTCTTGATGTATTGCTCGTTTCCCTGCTAGAATTAAGCTCCCTGAAGGCAGGAACTATGTCTGTCTCGTTCCCCACTGTTCCTCCAGCATCTGTGCCCAGTGGGTGGCAAAGGGTACTCAGTAAGTTTTGTGGCAGGAAGGGAGTGAGGAAGGAATGAAGGAAGGAAGGAGGGAGGGAGGGGAACAGCCTTGCAAGCCCAGGCCCTGAGCCCACCATCCACCATCCAAGGATGGCCCCGGGGTCCACTCATGACCAGAGATCCTGTAGTTTGACACTCCTGAGGGAGGCTGTAGTCTAGGGGTTAGAAGTGCCAAGAGATAGGTCGGTTGTGTCAATAAAAATTACATATATATAATATATAATAAATATGATGTCGTTTTTAAGATAAGCTTTTACATGAAGGTTCAGGGAAGGTTATGATTGCTAACTATTAAATTCTATTTACCTCTCATTCCCACCTCCACCCTCAAATCCTTTGAAGTGGCTAATTCTTCTTCCAGAACAAGATCAATATATACCCTGCTCGCCTGCAAAAGGAGGCCCCTCTGAATGCATTTCAGGGGTCACCCCTGCGACTCTGCAGTCAGCCCTCACTCAGAGATAACAGCCGAGGGCTTGTGACGCTCCAGCTCGCCAGGACACAGGAGGGAGCACGGTGTGTGTGGAAGGTACCGTCTTCACTCTGTGGATTTACTCATCAAATTAGACTAAATTTAAAAGCTTTGGCAATAATGTTCATGTATAAGTTAACGAATCTGTAAAAAATGATCAGAGCCTGCAGTCTGCATATGAAGGAGGGACATGAACTCAGTTCCTGATGGCAGAGAACGTTCCAGCAAGTCCTCTGGTGACCAGACTCCTTGCCCACCTGTTTGATGGAGAGGAGGTCCCCACTCTCCCTGTTGGGCTCTGAAAACAGGGAGACCCGCCCCTGCTGGGGACACAGGTGAGCTCCCTCATCCATCTGGAAGGAAACCAGCAATGGGGGCAGAGAACACCCGGTCCCTGCGGAAGGGACGGGGCGGGGCAGGGGGGCAGATGTCTTCCCAACGAGGCGCCTGGCCCTGCTAGCGGGGATTGGGCTGCCCGTCCCCGCCTCCACGTCAAGTGAAGGGTCACTGGGGTCGGGCAGGCGCTGGCTTCTCTTCCTCCTGACAGATCCGCAATTAGAAGGAGACAGAACATTCAAAGAGAAGTGTTTGGCTCCAGGCACATCTTTGTCAGCCTGTCAAGCAGAAGCCTGTTCTCCATGAGCTATTTTGAGCCACCTTCTCAGCTGCATTTCTGATCCTCTTGGCCCATGACACCCTCCCCCCTCCATCGCCCTCCCCACTGAGTCTCCATCATGACATCACCGAGGCTCGTAGGTCTGGGGGAGGTCTGGACAAAAGGAGCATTTTGTGCAAGATGCTTGAGCACTGACAGCACTGGGGCGGCCACCTAGCCCTGCCCCACACCTCCTTCCTCTGGTCCAGTGAGCTGTGCACAGGACCACTGGGCATGGGGTCTTCACTCTGGGAGAGACTGTTACCAGAAGCTATGAGGGTCCACAGATTCCTGGCCTTGGAGAAAGTAAGGGGTGACAGTTCCTTAGAGAGCATTTCATGGGAGCCAAACCAGAAGAAGAACAAGAGACGGTGTGTTCTCTATCCAGATCTGCCCTGCAGAATTCCTGGGGACAGGAGAGCCAGGCAAACCCAGAAAGACTACACACTGTGCATGAGTCCCCAGCGCCACGCCAGCTGGAAGAACACCCCAGAAAAGAACAGCTCCTCTCCTCAGCCCTGCGGGGAAGGTGCTCTCGGGGAAGCTTTATGAGTCAGCTGGTAGGAGATGGCCACCATGTACCGAGGCATCTGCCACGCAGAGCTCACAAGCACTGGTCCCCATCATACTCCATCCATGTCACGCTCCCCCCAGCCGGCACCTCCATGGCTCGCCCAATACGGACCACATGGCCCCCATAAGGAGGCCCTCAGTGTGCACTCCTGGCACTCTCTGGGCAAGCTGGGGGTGAGAAAGTGGGCTACGCAGGTGTGGGCTGCGGGGACAAGGGAGCATGCTTACAAAGCAGAGAGAGCGGGCGTTAAAAAGTGAAGGCTGGGGCTTCCCTGGTGGCGCAGTGGTTGAGAGCCCACCTGCCGATGCAGGGGACACGGGTTCGTGCCCCGGTCCGGGAAGATCCCACATGCCACAGAGCGGCTGGGCCCGTGAGCCATGGCCGCTGAGCCTGCGCGTCCGGAGCCTGTGCTCCGCAACGGGAGAGGCCACAACAGTGAGAGGCCCGTGTGCTGCAAAAACAAAAACAAAAAAAGTGAAGGCTGGATTCTGCGCTACAGGGTATGTCACTGGGCGTCAGCCTCAGTGCACGCTGAACCCACCGCCTGCCGTGAGGGATAAATACAGCACTTCATCCTCTGAGTCGTGCTGCTGGCAGCACCTATTGCGGGAGATGGGCGCTCTCGCTCCCGTTTTCAGTATAATAAAGCCCTTCACTGCTGCGTCCCGCTGAGAAGGAAGGCTCCTACCTCGTGGCTGTGAGTGGACAGCACAGCCTTCAGTGGGCAATGGCTTTTCATCGAGGGGATGCCCCTCCTCTGGGAGGGTCTGCGTAGAGACACACTCATATTCTCTCCTGGGCCACCGACTGCCCATTCTTCTGTGATGGCTGACTCAAGTGAGGAGAGAAGAGCATGGACCAGAACTGGATCTTCTCTGAATACCACACTGACCATCTCGAACTAGCTGTGCAAACTGACACAGGTGACGGTGATTAGAGTTACTACACGCGCTATTTCATGTCACGCTCACGACAACTCTAAGAGGTAGAGACCATTGCAGATGAGGAGAAGTTGTCTTTAATGAAGACCTAACCATGGAGGATGCCACACCTGGCCGGAGATCCTCATGGTCTTGTTTCCAGGGGAAGCTCGGTTTGGTTTCTCCAAGGCCATGGTTCTCAACGGGTGGGCCCAGGACCGTCAGCATCATTTGGTTTGTTCAAAATGCAGATTCTCAGGCCCACTCCGAGACCAGAATCAGGACCTCTTGAGGTGGAGCCAGCAGTGCCTGTTGTAACAAGTCCTCCAGGTGATGCTGAGGCCCACTCAGGTTTGGGACCTTCACTCAAAGGATACCTATTATCAGCCCATATAAGAAACGTCCAGGCAGAGTATAAATGCCCCTGCTCTGCCCCTCACCACAGGTGGAGTCTGTCCCTTGAAGTCAGCTCCAACCTCACCCTTCTAACACTCACCTCAAACCCACTGTGGAGTCTCCCCTGTAATCTTCGGGAAGCCACCGCCATCATTTCCTCGCCCCACGCCTGACACTGACTCTTGGTGTACTTTTAAGTCTTTATTGTGTGTGTTTTCCCTTTTACATAAGGAAATGGTGAGCTCCTCCTGTTGCCTCCCTACAAAATTCTGCCCAAGGGAGATCAGCCCCATGCCTGCCTGTCCCCCTGCTGTTGGCCCCATGCCCCCGGGATCCAGTGACATCACACACTGCCTTGATGGAAACCAGAGAGAACTGGTCAAGCACAACCCTTAATTGTGGCAGCATTGCCTGAGAGCCCGGAGCCAGTTCCAGCTACTTTGCCTCGTTTGCATCACTGGCCTCCAGCTCCATGGGTTGTTTTTAACTAGCAGAATAATGACAATTCAAAGCCCTCTGCACCAGCCATTCTCAAGGGATCGCAGGGCATGTAGATAAAAACGGGTTGGCTCCTGGCCTCTGGATGCTCTCTGGAAATTTGGGGATACTGACAGATGAGTGGGGCCCCGCCCAGGAACCAGAGTTCCCAGGTTCTAGTCCCGCTTTATTCAGTGACCTTGACCCAGTGGCTCTGAGTCCTGTGATGAAGATTTTCTGTTTACAAAATTGGGAGGATTCCATCATTCATTCAACAGATATTTTTTGACCTTACAGGAAGCCGGATGCTGTGCTGGGCACTGGGTACGAATAATGTACATGAGACCTAACTCTTCTCAGGGGTGCTTTGCATTGTGTGTTAAGGGCTACAGCTGAAATCCAGAAAGTGGGTACCCGGAGAGGCAGGTGGATGGGCCACAGAGCAGATGCCCCTGAGCTGATTCTTAAGGAATGAGGGAGTCTTCTGCTGACAGAATAAGAGGGAACAGTCTAGTGTAGAGAACAGCATGTGCAGAAACTAGAGGTGGGAAGGACCTGCGGTGTTTGGGAGACAGTGTAACTGGGCAGAGAACGTTTGGGGGGGTGGTGGAAAGAAAATGAAGCCCGGGGCAGGGAGAGGCCTCAGCAGTGCTGGCCACCTCCCATTGGGGGGGCCTCTGGGACGCCAGCAGGAGTTTAATCGATTGTTTCACAGTGGCAGAGTAACCACCAGAATGAAGCTTTCATGCTTTTTCAGTAATCACCACTCAGAGTGAAATATAACCCACTTACCAATGAATGATTCAGAAGGGACAGGAATGGAGAAAGGGGAGAAAAGGCCCACAGTCCTTAAAAATAAAATGTGCCTTCTGCCCTGTGCAGTCCTGAGTCTTCCCTACAGCACAATTCAAAACGCGAAAGTGTTAAGAAGCTGGTAAGTTGGGGAGGCCCACTGGAGACCCTTTCTGTTTCAAATTGTGCCTGTGCATGGCTGTGAGGAGGTGAGTGGCCCAAACTGAGCCCCTTAGTTGAATGATACAGTGGGCTGGGGGCTTAGCTCCTACCGTGAGCTGTGGATCTGATCCGGGTCATGAGTCGACGGGGCTCACAGGGATGGGTATGACCGAGACCACACAGCACCATTAACCCTGGCAGTCACCTTGCCAATGACCCAGTGCACCTTGCCTCCCTGCCCATCACCAGTGCAGTCCAAGACACCTGTCATAGGAGTTGCAGGTGGTACTTAAGTGTATAAGAATTTTTTTTTTTTAAATAAAGGGCAAGGGCAGCCAAGGGCAGTGACAGAACAAAACTGCTCCCTTCACTGCGATTCCCCCGGTCACCTCTGACTTATGAATTGCTGTCTGGGTCTCAGGATCCATCAGTCATTTTCCAGGGTTCAAGGCTCCACGCGTGTCAAGACAGAGCAGAGATGGGGGTGTGACAGCGTGAGGAGGGGGTCAACCCTGGCAGGAGCAGTAACACCCCGGCCATGTTAATGAGAAGCTTTGTTCTGCATCACCTGGCTGTACGATAACAGCCGGAATTAATACAACCACAAATTAATAGCACAGAGGAGCAATCGGGAGACAGAGATACATTCCTAATGGACTCAGCTGAGAGCTGAGGGAAGACGGATATGGGAGCCTCTCCTGGCCCCGGGCCCTGAACTGGCTGTGGGGTCACAACCCCCCTGCACACACCTCACCTTTGCCAAGGACAGCGCCTGCCTCTGCTACGAGTTCCGGGGCCTGCAGCCCCGTCCCCTGCCCTCACCCCTCCCGCTCCAAGCCGCGGGCCTGGGAAGGGGAGAAATGCACTGCTCAGCTGCTGGGGGACCTGTCCGTGTCCGGGTCTGGCGCATGTCACTCCCCAGCGGAGGTGAGAGGATTCCTTGCAATCACCTTTCCCAGGTCCTGCCCAAGCAGGACCTGGGGCCCAAAGCCCCAGCCCCCCATCTCCCCAGCCCAAGCACCACTGCTGGAAGAGGTGACAGCAAAACCAGGAGTTGCCCATGTGCCTCAGACAATGCACGGCAAGGGTCCCACAGGGGCGAGAGCTGGTTCCTATAAGAGAAGAAGCAGTGCCACAAGAGCCAGCAGTGACAGTCAAGGATCCCTGGGACGGTGGAAGGAACTCTTGGGCGTCGAGATCTGGGTTCTGGACTCTGCTCAGCCACAGAATTCGGGCAACCCTGGGGAAGGCACTGAACTTCAAAGGGCAGCAGGTTCATCTTCTATGTAAGCAGACATAGATGGTTCCTAATTTCCCTTCAAGCACTCACATCTTGTTAATAGTAAGTTAACTGTTAATCAAAGGAACATTCCCAAAGCCTCTGGAATCCCTGATTCATCCCTCTGCCTTCATGTACCTGCAAAGGGAGTGGAAGGAAACCGTGTGTCCAGCTCAGGTGTAGAAAAGACGTCACAGTTCTTTGCACATGACTGAGACTCTCAGGCCAGAGAATGGATGTTCTTATTGTTTAAGTTGAAACTGGCTGATGCCTTGCCTGGGACACAGTCTTTTCCTAGTCCTTTCCTGGGGCCTGGTCAGCTCTGAAAGCAGGAAGGAAAGCCAATGGGAAGGGGAAGCATCGTCTACGGTAAGTGTGCCCAATTCTTACCTGAGGAGCTGGGATTTCTAAATTCCTCACTGGGAGAATTTAATCAAGGATCATTACATGAAGGGCAGTCAGATTTCTATAACCAAGTGAGAGAAATGGTGTCAACTGGTATTCAGACGGTACAGCACGGAAGAACTTGCTGGAAGTGAGGAGTGTTCATGAAACCAGGACAGGCTTTGCCAACAGAGGTTAGGCATTTCCCTTCTGAGATCTCTGCATCCTGAGTGGCTCCCACTGCTTCAGAGAGCTTGGAGGGAAATGAGAGCAGAAGGGATAGGGCTAGGCTACTATCACCCTTTTTCCTGTTTTCTCTCTCTTTTTTTAAAAAATTAATTAATTTATTTATGGCTGCGTTGGGTCTTCGTCGCTGCGTGCAGGCTTTGTCTAGTTGCGGCGAACAGGGGCTACTCTTTGTTGTGGTGCGCGGGCTTCTCATTGCGGTGGCTTCTCTTGTTGCGGAGCACGGGCTCTAGGCACGCGGGCTTCAGCAGTTGTGGCACTCGGGCTCAGTAGTTGTGGCTCACGGGCTCTAGAGCGCAGGCTCAGTAGTTGCGGTGCACAGGCTTAGTTGCTCCATGGCATGTGGGATCTTCCCGGACCAGGGCTCGAACCCGTGTCCCCTGCACTGGCAGGCAGATTCTTAACCAAGGAGCCACCAGGGAAGTCCCTCTCCAGCTTTTTCTTTAAGACTTACAATCAGAAATACATTTCAGCCCAGGACACACACACTTATAGACAACAGAAGGAAAAGTTCCATTTGTATGTGACATGCATTCCGATATTTTTCCATTTTTAACGGTAAAATGCTGGTTACGACCCACTAAATTGCTTTCATGACACATTAATGGGTACCATTCCACAATTTAAAAGTCATCAGATTTGATGATCTCAAAAGGACATGACTGGTTTCCACTTCTGGGTTCAAAAGCAGGATAGGCAGCCGTCCTCTTCATCTGCTTGTTCCTCCACAACAGCCTTCCCTGGGCATGACTGGCCGGGGGGAGTTTGTGGGGAGGGGTCTCCGGCACCGGCTTGTTAGCGGCATTCCCAGCCTGATGCTCATTAGACAACGTGTGTGTGCAGAGTGATAATGGGCTCCCCCAGCTCCTTCCCATCCTGCACCTGCCCCCAGCCCAGAGCTGCTACTCCCCTGGATGTTCAGCAAGGAGGAAGGAGAGGGAAGCTGGGGAGGCAGGAAGGTAGCACCAAGGTTACCGCAGGGTAACGCAGGCAAGGGCGATGGCCAGGGGCGCCTGTGAAGGGGAGGCTTCAGGCATCCCCCCATCCCCCCAACGCCTCACTGCTCCTGCTACTAACAGCCCCGCTGGGAGGGCAGGTGTGGCTGGAGTGGCCCCGGGCTGTCTAACTGTGCCTGGTACTCATCTGCGGAGGGCCGTGTCCACTGTGGGGATCCGCAAGGAGGTGCCTAGGCTTGGAGGGGGGTCTCCCACGCCAGGGCAGGACTGCTGAGGGGGGAGAGGCGAGGCTTGCGGGGCCCTGGGAGAAAGCACCTCTCTCCCTTGGTAAGCAGGCTCAGCTCAGGGGCCCACTTCCCAGGGGTCCGGTGGGGACTTGCTAGGGAGACACTGTCCCAGGCCTTGCCACTGTCTGTGCCTTGTCCCATAAGCCCTGACGGCAGTGCTTGGCAGGAAAACAGTTGTTGACACAGCGCAAAACTCTGCAACTTCCACCCCTCCGATCCTTCCTACGCAGAGAGGACCTAACTCCCTCTTCAGGGTCCTGGAAGACCTAAGTCTTCCCTGTTTATAAGGTGCTTTGAGCATAGCTGTGTATACGTATTTAGCTACTGTTGTGACACTAAATAAGTGCATTAAATAACTGTGATGATTTTGTAACATCTGTAACTTTCTTGTTTCACACTATGTAGCATCTATTTAACGGAATTCTTGTGGCTCAGTGTGAAATATTTCAGTGGTAGGGAAGAGAAGGCATTCCTCTCTCCCTCCCTCCCTCCCTCCCTCCCTCCCTCCCTCCCTTCCTTCTTTCCTTCCTTCCTTCCTTCCTTCCTCCCTCCCTCCCTCCCTCCCTCCCTTCCTTCCTTCCTTCCCTCCTCCCTCCCTCCCTCCCTCCCTTCCTTCCTTCCCCAAAGAACAAATTCAGTGGTTATATTTTAAAAGAGGTAGATCTTTTGCTAAGAATTGCTCTCTGGTGCTTTACGAGATTCCCGCTTCCTTTAGAAAGTGACACCTCAGGTTCTGTGGCCTGATGGCAAACAGTGAGGACATCTAGATTAAGGTATCACTCATTGTATCAGAGCCAGAATCAGGAGTGGACTTTGTGGGTTAAGCAAGAGGGAATGGGAGCCTTTAGCCCTTCTCCTTCATGTGTATAGACGTTGGGTTAGAGAAGAAACACTGTTCCAGGCATTCCTTCAACCCCTGCTCAGAGACGGCACTACCCAGTGCCTGGGACATTAGGACTGAATGGGAATAGAACAGGTGGCTCTCACTAGAGTCGAATTTTCTCATTGTAAAATAAGCCAGACTACAAAACACCTTAATAAAAAAAAATGCAGTCCTGTTTGTTGTTTCTGTTGTTCTGTTTACCAGGTCTTTCTATTAACCAGAATAGCTGCCCATTTACATTGATGGGTTGATGTCTGGGATGATTTCTCTAGCACTGTAAAAATCTTGACTGATTCCAGATAATTTAAAAATATAAATATTCTCTTCAGCAAAGTTTTACTGTAAAGGAAAACTTGTTGCTTCTCTTGAATCTTTTGAAAATTTCTCACACCTTGCCCCAGATCTGTGCTTCAGTGACTCACGATATTTCAAAACCTCAACCTTATTCCCAAAGCACAGTCTTCATAAATGAGAAGTTGTCTCCAGCACCCTCCACAGCGACAATGAGCTTTATCAGAAGTGAAGACTGGGGATGATTAACAATAGGAATATTTTCAGTCTGGTGGAAGAACACATACACAGTGTTCCCTTTGCTATATAATAAGGGGCTTGGTTTACTGATTGCTAAAATCGCCAAAATCTCATTATTCTCTCATGCTGTGAGTCAGGAGCTTGCGTTCTCCTGCGGAGGGTGTTCATTCCCAACTCCCGCCCTCCTCGCCCCACTGCCCCAAAGCACTTGAGTTAATTCTCCTTAAATGAGTCAGCCTTGTTGGGTGGTTTTCAAATACTTCCATTCTGGAGCTTCCTGTGCCAAAATAGAAACTTTTTTTTTTTAGCATTAAAGCTCAAGGCCACCCTATATTAAATTTTAAATCGATGAGTTCTGACATAATCCACGAAATGATGAGTTTCAACTCAGGAAACAAAGATCTCGTTGTTTGTTCTTCTCTCATCCAAACCATCAGAGAATATGAATGTGCGGCATCTCAGTGCTCCCAGAGCTCTTCTAAGGGCAGGGAAACTTCCAGAAAATAAGCTCCAAAGGAAAGAGAGGAATCAATAGAGGAATAAAACTGCTGAGGCAAGCCCCTGAATTGGTCAGTCTTTATCTGTGTGGTCTCAAGACCTTTCCCTCCCATTCTAGGAGGCAATCAGGGGCCTGCTGGTGGCATGTTCCACCCAACACATGCCACTTGGCAAGACCAATGGGAGTTGCCGGGCTCCTGACTGCTGAGAACAAAGAAGTCACTAGAAGAGAGATAAACAGCCTCCCAGCCCTGGGAAGAAGTTGCCAGACCTTGGAGGAATGATAGTGCGGCCGACATATTCTTTGTCATCTGCTTGCCCTACCATTGGTGGTGGGATCCAAGGACCCAGCAGAGAAGGATAACAAGGAAAGCCATATCCTTGTGAAAATAGCTTCTGCTCTCCAAGTTTTCTAGTCCACACCAACTCTGTTTCGGATTTAAGATTGAATTAGCTTCGTTAGTAGTATAAATAAGAATGCTAATAGCTTTGCTTCATTCAGAGTGACTGATGGCATAACTCCCAATGAGCTAATGGCTTTCACCATGTTCCACTCTAGGTCCTCAGCGTCTGATCCAGGAGGCACCTATTTTTGTCGTGGATTTTCCAGAATAATCCTTCCAAAGTTCTCAGATTGTATGTCCTGATTTGGGGGTTCAGAAGCATGTGCACTATTACCTGTGTACCCTTTATCCCTTCCCGTTTGGTAATCAGTCTGATTTCAAAACCCCAAGTGCGCTGGCTTTCTCACGCCCCCAGAGAGATTCTGGAACAGAGAGATTTCCCTGGCAAGAAGGGAGAAGAGGAAGGAACACTAAGTAAGCACCTACTATGCTCCAGGAGCTTATCTCCCAGGAACCTCAGAGGGTGGCCATTACTATCCCACTTTACAGATGAAGAAACTGAGGTCAGAGACGCAGGAGCCAATAGCTGGCAAAGCTGGGAATTGAACACAGCACCTTCAGACTGCAAAGCTCTCCTCACCAAAACGTGCTGTTTTTCAGCAAAACAGTTGCTTTCTCACTGTCCTGTGAACGTTCCTTCTGATTCCCTGACCAAAATATACACCCAGTGAGGGCAGCAGCCAAGCCTCTGCTGACCAATTAACTAACTCCTATAAGTTACGAAAGTCAAAAACCAATCAGAGCAGCCACTTTGCTTCTGCGAGGACTTGGTTTCCGACCACTGCTAGCTTCCAGCTCTGACTCCCATCACACCCAGGAAATTTGGGACGTGGCGCCAACAAAAGCTGCCTCTCTCGATACACTCTGCTGTTGTAATAACAAACCATAAAATTAACTAAATTTCACCACGGTGTAATGTGCAGCATAAAAGCGGGAGCAATGTGTCTGCAGGGCAAGGGAACATTCCATTGAAATCAGTTTCTCTTTATTGCATTGCCAACAGTTAACAATTTCTCCCCTCTAAAGGCAGGGAGAGTAGCATGAGCAAACAGAATGCACAGCTGCAAGTGTGCTGCAGCCACCTGCACACGTATGCAGCCACGGGCGATGTGGAAGGAGAAAGTGACGAGGGCCACGTGCACATGTTCACACACACACACACACACATGCTTTCCGTGTCCACACATGTCCCCTGGCTGTGGAAGCACATATGACTGTGCAATGAACGCCCAGATGCACATGCAGAAATACACAGCTGAAACAGTACATACACACCTGTGATGTACACATCATACTTGCTCAACGCAGGTGTACAAATGGACAGCCCTATGCAGAGGGATGAGTTTTATTCTCTTTTTGAAAGGTCACCAGTCACCACCTTGGAGAATTCCGCAATTAGCTGCACCCCAGTAGTAGCAAGTTCAGCCCATTTTCCAAGTAACAATGTTTAAAAGCTGGAATGCTCTCTTCCTGACCTATTGCTAAGAAAAGACAGCCAAGGCAGCTTCCACGGTTTCGGCAGGCTTGGCTTGATCCAAAATGACACAACCAGGGCTGTTTAGCAGAGAGCAGAAAACAATGAGCCTCGGGGATACGAGTTCTGCTTAGAACATATTTCTAGGCGGGGTAAACGTGCCTTTGCTCACTGACGGGGCTTCCCTTGCACTTTGCGGGAAAACAGAAAGCTCTGCCAGCAGCCGCTGAGTCTGCGGCTGATAGGATCTGCCTTTGATGAGTTCACAGGGTCAGGAAGTTCTCCTGACTATCTGCCCGAAGTCCTTCCTGGCGCAGTTTAAGTCCATTTCCTCTCGTGGGGAGGGAACGCGTCTGCTCATCACACAGTCTATGTATACACTGTAGAAACCTGTTATTTCTCCACCTCTCAAATGGCTAGGTCTTCTCTGAAACTCACAAACACCTTCAGCCTCCACTCGTCTTACATCCCAGCTGGGCACTGTGGCGAGGGAAAGTTCTTAAAACGTCCCATGTCTGGTCTGCAAGGACCACAGGATTGAAGGCTACTGTGTACCTTGGGGAAAGAGCGCTGAACTGGGATTCAGGAGAGCTGGCTCCATGCCAGTTGTGCTACCAGCCCAGGAACCTTGACAGATTCAAATTCCTCCCAGCCTCTAAATGAAGCAGAGAGCCTTTAGTGGGTCAGGGAGGCCCCTTCAAACGCTGTGACCCCCAAATATTTTGAAATCCACTGGCAAAAGGCAGATGTCGATCCCCCTTTTCTGGAAAACAGCATAAAAGAAGAGAGAGAGAGAATACCTTCTGATGGTGTCAAAGCCAGCCAGCTATTAAGTCTGGATGAAACGTAACTGTTAAGAACGACTTTCTCCACGCTTTCAGGACAAATTGTCTTAAAAATGCTGCCAGTGCAGTAATTACTCAGATATCTACACAGTGATTAACATCCTCACCTCCAAATCACATGAGGATGTTCTATAGACAGTCAGATATCCTTTTAGTCTAGCTGTGGAATGTCTTATAATGTTCAACATTCAACAAATAATTCCATAGTGACCACACTGTAAATACTGGGGCGTGGGGGACATTCTGGCTCTGGGAACACAACGCTGAACAAGATCTGCTCTTAGATAAAAACTGCGGAAACTGGTGACCCCAGCTACCCACTTCCCTCATCTGGTACTCAGCTCCCATCCTCTGGACAAGAAAATAGTTCTTTTCTTCCCCAAGAAGACACATTTCTGGGCCCCAAACAGCATCCTAAAGTGCCACTTGGATGTTGGGCTGTCCACATGCCAAACGAGGGAGGAAGGATGGCTCACATCACTGTTCTCCGAATGACAGTGACCACGCATCGCTGTTTTCCATTGCCAGGCCACTTCCCGGGGCTGCAATGACTGAAGAGGAGAAATGGAAACCCAGGGATCCTTCCATGATGAGACATGGCTTCTCCCATTTAGAATGTCGAGATGCCCAGGAAAGAGCAGGACCCACACGGGCTCTGTTCTGGTGCAGGTGATTACTCAGCTAGTAAATACAGAGTGAGTGGCATCCTTGCCATGTCATAGACCAGACAAACTGAGACACAGTGAGAGAAAGTGATTAACACCTGGGATCACAGAATGTTAAAGCTGGACTAGAGGCTCGGAATCTCCTACCCACACAATACTTTGTAAGTGTAAATTCTGAGGTCAGAAATATAACTTATTCTCTACTGCCCAATCCCCAATCTGAAGCGTCCTATGTCCAAAAACCATGAACATTTATCTCATGAAATAATTTCTCAGCGTACACTTAATATCAGTTCTCAATCACGTACTCCACGGCTCAACTTTCCATGTTTTGTCCCGTGAAAAGATTTGTTTTACTAAAACCACTGAACTAGAGATTCCTTCCATTCTTCCTTTCACAAACATTTATTGTGTACATACCATATGCAAGGCATTGAAAGAAAAGGGAAAAGTGTTCCATCTTGTGAAAAGCAGCAATTATGAATGTATTTGCTCACATATAAATAAATAAACCTTAATAATATAGCTCTCCTCTCCCTCTCTCTCTCCCCCTTTCTCTCTCCCCTCCACCCCACCCCCACTTTGGATACAATAATTGGAACAGATTAGACCTGAGTTTTCCATCTTTTTAGGTTAGGACAGAACACTCAAGGGCCCCTACACTTGGTCTGGGTGCTGAATTACATTCCATGCCTGCATTCAGGACTTCTTGTGACAGGACTGTAGAAGATTAGACTTTCACTGGAAGCTTCTTTGAAAGCACTGAAAAGCGCCTCCAGTGATTCTTATCTGAAAGGACCTAGCATAGAAGCTGAACCTAATAATGAATACTTTTCACCAAAGACCCTGTAGTGTACAAGCACATCATATATGATAAACAATACGGACCAGAACTGGAAATACTCAGCTTCTCTGCCTGGCTATAGCAGCGGAATGGTGATAGAATGGAATTCCGGACCCTACAGATCCCAGGGGATTCTTTCACTCTCTAGGTCTTGTCCACAACTTCTGCTCTTAACCAACTCCACAGTGAGTCTGTAGTACAGCTAAGATTGAGAACTCAGTGGATTCCATTCAGAGCCTTTAGTGGCCTGGTTGACCTTAAAGGGTTGAGTATCCAAGGAAAGTCACACCACACACTTCCCTCACCTATCTTCACTATATTAATGAATCAAAACTGGAGAAAAATGAATTTCATGGACTGGTCTGAAGGGAAGAAAGAAGAAGGAGAGATGATGCTAAGAAGCCCATATGGAAAGAGCAGAGGGCACTGTTGCTAGGCAACCAAACTGGTCCACCAGAGAAGGGATGTAGAAGAGCCTCAGATAGTTCTGAGCATCGGCTGGTGGGACCTCCAGGTTCTTCTTCACTGTCTATCTCCCTGTCCCTGTCTCCACAACAGGTGACCTACTGATTGACTGTACTCCAAGGACAGCTCTGCTCAGTGAAGAGAGGCAGAAAAGAGGGGCATAAAGAAGCATGGGAGGGATATGCATAAAATGGATAACTAATAAGAACCTGCTGTATAAAAAAATAAATAAAATACAATTCAAAAATTAATAAAAAAAAAAGAAGCATGGGAGGAGACAGAAGAGATGGGAAGGCACACCAAAGAATCGAGAAATTGAAAGCAATAAAAGATCTCTTCCATAGCATCACCCCTTTGGTCCAGTTTTCTGCCCAGGTTCGTAACTCATTCTGCAGAATCCACGGTAGTTGCACACAGACAGCGAGATCCAGTCTTGGAGGAAGTGGTAGGACATATCAAGGAGCACGAGGATAAGTCCGTGCGAAGGACAAGACAGCAGGTGTCTGAGTGTTATGTGTAAGTTGTCTTTGGAACATATCACACATTTTCTCAGCAGTTTTGCTGCTTCGCCTGCACTTCTTATTTTCCATGTGTGTCTCTTTGAAGAAAGACAGTTCATATTGGGTAGGGACTCAACCCTAGCCAGGGCCCCTCCGCTGAGACAATGGCTGTTAAGTGTTGGTAGAACCCACATCCCTCATCAGCACCGAATTACATCTGAGCACAACTGGGCATTAATTTACCAGCACTGAACAAGTCACTGGAATGGAAAGGAAACAACAGCAACATGAAGCTCTCTCTAATCAGGCCTTGGGTCCTGCAGCCTTTAACATGCCATATATTTCGCTTAATCTGAGGCATCAAGTGTACGGTACACTGTAATTTTATATATTACTAAGAAAGGAAAAAATGCTGGCTATTAATACTAGGACAACACATTGACTGTAAGATGTACTCTGTTCGGAGATGTTAAAACATGATGGAAAATGTGTGTCTTAAAATTGTTAAAATACAGCAAAATCTAAAGCCCTTGAGATGGCATTCAAGCCCTTTGCAGAATGGTCCCAATCCGCCCAGCTTCACATGTGCCTGGGCCAGTCCTCACACTTTGATTCATTTTCATTATGGCCCTGACGCCATCCCTCACAGCACAGTTCTGGGGGTTCCAGGGTCTCGTCCTTTTTCTGGCTTATGAGCTCCTTGAGGAAGATCAACCAACCACAGTTAACATTTACTGAGTATTTACTACGTGCCAGACAATACAAGCATTTACTATATACATTTTATACGCAAGTGGGTGCTGTTGTTATCTAATGAGGGAGACAAGATGTAAATGGTAACACTGCCAAATTCACATAAGCTATCGACTAAATATATCACTTTGTCAAAATGGGATTCTTTGAACCCAGGTCTGGGTGACACCATTGCCCCATGGGTAATCACTTGCCTCTTAGTGGCCTGAGCCTCAGCATCATGTAGGCATGAAGGAATCCTCAGGAGATGCATGTGGCATGAATGAATGAATCCATCCGTCATGGATTTGTTCCTCTGGCATCGATGTGGCTTTGAGGAAACCAGCGAGTCTTGCTCTGCCCCTTACTATCCCTCTTCCCCATAACATCAGAAAAATCGTTCCTGCCGTTCAGGAATTTATGATTATAAATAGGACAAAGGCTTTAAGACGTTACTGAAAGCTAAAGAAAAAGGCAACTCGATGAAAATAATAACACGGATCAAGGTACGAATAACGACGCCGATAATAACAATGGAATTCACAAGCCATCGTAATATACTTAGGCAAACAAAGGTTCTGTGAATATAATGAGTTACAAACAGATTCATCTTGGCTACAAAATAAGAGGCTTCTGTGATTGTTGCTGTTATTATAAATTAAGCTGGGCTTTAAAATTTCATGCTATCGACAAGTGTGGGTTTTAATACACTTGAGAGCACAACCAAAGCAAGACTCCCGCTTCCTATTTCTCAGGTTCAGGGATTTGGGGGCACAGATGCAAGGCCAGCATTCCTGCCGGTCACCTCACAGGCCAGAGTGCCTGTGACCTCTGACTTTTGCAACTGGGCTTAAAGAGAGGGAGCCTGGCTGAGGCTGACAGGTCCAGTATGTGTTTTTCCCTGCGATGTTTACGAGAGGACTGAGGGACCCTGGTGTCTGGCAGAGGTCTCCTGGGAAAGGGGAGGAAGGACAGGATTCAAAGTTCTAGTGTTGAGGATCCACTGAAAAGAGTAAGATTTTTTTTTAAGGCTAGAAAAAATCATACTATAAAAAGAAGAGAGGAGGCTCTGATAAAGAATAGTCGGGATGAGCTTTTGATGGAAAGTCCTCTTTCAAAATTTTTTGATTGTGGTAAAATCCACAAAATATACCATCTTCATCATTTTTTAAGTGTCCAGTTTGGTCCATTCCCATAGTTGTGCAACCATCACCTCCATCCATCCGCAGGACGCTTCATCTTGCAAAACAAACGCTGGACCCATTAAACCACTTCCCGTTCCTCCCTCCCCGTGGCCCCAGGCACCACCCTTCTCCTTTCTGTCCAGAATGTTCTTCTTCAGTGGACCATTTCACAATCACGATTGCACTGTTCTTCCTGGGAGCCTTCAGTCCTTCTGAAACTTTCGTCCTTTGACAAGGGAAGGGTCATCCTTCCAGAGTCGCCTGGCTTAAAGAGACACTGGGAAGAGAGCAAGTGGGCAACTGGGGCTTGCCTGAGAGCCCATGGAGAAGAGGTTACGTGCAAAAGCAGGTGCCACCTCTCTGATAACAAACACTGAGCCACACAGTGGTCGCCCTCCCTCACTCCCACTGGAAACCCCCATAACCCCCAACGCCAACCTGACCGCCGTGCCTTATCAGACGCCACAAGGGCAGCTGTGAGGAATAGACCGCATGCCTTCTGGAGAAGTCACCTGAAATGAGCACGTCCCCACGGGGAAGGGGCCACAGGCGTGTCCAGACATGGCTTTTCCTCTCAGCTCTCGGGGAGGCAGCCTCGGTGTGCCCCACAGGAACGATCGCTTCCCGTGGGTGGCACGATGTGATGAAGAACTTTTGAAGTGTGCATCTTCAACAAAAAATTCAGAACTCTGAGCTCTTGGGGGTGGGGAGGTGGGGTGGGGAGACCAGTGCAATAGAGGACGATTTAGAGTCTCAGCTCCTGGAGAGCAAGGACTGTGCTGTGCCTACTTCCTGTACCAGAAATAGTCAGCACAGGCCCCGACAAGTGAGGGTCAGTGTCCAGCCCCCTGGTGCGCTCTCTCAGTGACAGACTTTAGCTTCCTCCTCCCTCTTCCCTCCTTCACGCTGTTCCGTCATCTATATGATTGGATGCAGAGTCCCAACAGCTGTTTATTGGAATGTCTTGTATTTCCACCGCTGTCCTAAAAGTATTGTCACTTTCTATATTGCAATTTACTTATGTTTCAAGGAAGGGTGGAGTTGAGAAGAATTCCCTTTTCAGTGGAACTAGGGGAGAAGAATTTCTCCAAGGCATGTAGGGATCCTGTGTCTAAACACAAAACACTACAGGAGGACCCTTCTCCTAATAAGAGAAATGAGGGGCGCCGTGGATTGGATGTGCCCTCTAGGACACAGGACCTCAGCTGTCTCACTGGATCTTTGTCTATAATAAATATTTCCCCCAACAGAATAGGTACCGGCGATCGATAAATGTTGGTGAAATGAACACATGGAGATGCATACATGTATTTGAATAGATCTTAGATCTTTAAAATAACTCCTTTTGGAAATGGGTGTACGTGTGAGAGTGGGAAATCCCATGGATGAGCAGAATGTTTTAACTGGTAATCAACAAAGCAGGCATTAAAGTCCAGACTCTTAACACATTAAGACTGGTTATTCTAATTTTAGAGTTCTAAGGGCGCATACAAACATATGGCATTGGTTAACTATTCTGCTAATTTGACACCTCAAAAATCATCATTTATCTCAGCAATGAACGACTCCAAAAAGTTATTTGGACAGTGGCAAACTATAATAATTTATACATTCCTGGGTACTTGTTACGGATAATGGTAAACTGGTACTAATTTGTACATCCATGGGGGCTTGTTATACAAGCACTGAAGATGAATACTTTGCTCTTGTTTGTCTCTTGAGGGCAAGAAAGCTCAAATTTACCCAGTATGTTGAGCTCTCCTGTAGAAAGACATGTTATATCTCATCTACAATTATAACAACTACCTAGCTTGCCGCTGAATCAATGAATGCATGAGTCAACAGGAGCGTCTGTCAAAACCCCTGGGTAAGGAAATGATATAATCCATGGTTCTGAGCCACTTGAGTGCGGGTCAGTTGGTTGCTCTGGAAACTCCATAGAGTCGTGTCCTCTAAATCTTCTGGGCTCTGCCAGCCAACTCACTCCATCTGGGAACCTCCCTCCAACAGCCATGACTACATTATGCTCCTGGCAGGGCCCCAGGGCTCCAGTGTCTCACCCCAAGAGTAACTCTTCGGGCAGTGCCAGAACAGCCCCGGCCTCGCGAAAGAGCCGAGCTGGACCATAAATTGTAGAGACAAAGATAAAGACGCACATCTTCTCCGGTCTCAAAGGCCTTCAGCATAGCACATTACCCTCCCCTCTTCCAGGCCAGCACAGGAGTTCACATGGCTTCCTCCACTTTTTCTCCTTTCCACGCTGTCCCTTTCTCCTCTTTCCCCACCTGCTGCAGGAGCCATAAGACTCCCCTAATTCCTCATCACGGAGCTGCATGTCATTCCAGAGCTGGTACAGTGGGCTGTTTGTTGGGATGACCTTGAAATGACCCTTTCTCTGGGGCTGAGTCTCAACGCTGGGTTAACCTTGTTCCCACAGACAGCTGTGGGCTGTCAAAAGGCCCTCAAGTTGAAGTCAGCCGATCCTGGTCCAGACACTGCTGCTTGCTACCTGGGCGACTCTGGGCAAGTTGTCTGATCTCTCTGATCCTTAGACAATAATGCCAGCCTCACAGGATGGTGGTGAGCATCAAAGGAGATGTCTTGTAGCTTTAATTAAACGTAGCATTTCTAGCATGCCTTGAAGGTTACAAAGTATCTTCACATCTTTGGATCTCTTAGAGGGAGGCAGGTAGGTATTTTAACTCAGTTTTTTAGGAAAAAAGAAATGTTAAAAACCAGAGTCCAAAAATATTATGTGATTCAGCCAAGTCAGTAATGGAGAAGGCAGGATTAAAACCCAGGTTATCGGGTTCCCCAGCCAGTGCTAATCCAACCCCCTCTCTCTGCAAAGCAAGTCTTGTGGCTAGAATTTTTGCGGTAGGCTTGTTTTCCAAACATGCCCGAAAGGTCACAGGACAGCTGGGAAACCTAGACTGGTTTCCCCTTTGTGGTCACTAGATGTCAACCTGGTTTATTTCCGGGACTCTCTGAAAAGGCACGCCATCCCTCACTTACAGTTTGTAAGTCAGTTTCCCTCTTCTACTGAAAGGGATTAGTTTATATTGAATATAAGACACTGGCTAGAGTCCTTTGAGATGCTTAGAGATCAGTTCTGGATAAATTACACACACACATATTTTACTAGAAATCTGGACCAATCTAAGCTCCTGGAGGAAGTGCCCTTGCAGAGGTGAAGGTAGATACTATTGATGAGCTGTCTATTCAGAGCCTTGAATGAGAAGGTAGGTATTTTTGATGGTGATATCAATAGGCAGTAAGGTCTGCTCAGCAGTAAGAAGATGACATTAAAGGAAGGGTCAGAGAAGAAAAGAAAACTGCATCCCTCTGCTGACCTTTTGCCAAAGATGATAAAATATAAATAACATGGACGTTACCCTGATTCCATTTTGTTTTTTTCTCTTTTCTCTGATCACCCCTTGGGATAATCAGCTGATACAACAAGGCAAACAGAAAACCTCCTGGGTTTGTTGCCAGCCATTACCCTCTCCCTGGTGGAGAGAGTCAGATTAGGTAGCATCAAAGCACTCTCAGCTGAATCTCCTCCCTGCAAAGGAGGAGAAACAAGAGGGGAATGCCAGATCTTTCTTTTCTAGCCCAGAAAGGTTGCCGGGAAGAGCTTGAGGGCCGATGTGGGGTGGGAAGCTGGGATGAGTCTCCATGGCAACCACCCAGGCCCAAGGCCAGTTTCATCACCTGGAAACGAAACAAGATGCAGACAGAGGGAGTATCCATCAGGAAGTTTGGATTCTCCTAAGCATGAGCCCGTTTGTACGCGCGCGTGCATGCGTGTGTGTGTGTGTGTGTGTGAGTGTTTGTGCTGGGAAAGGGGAAGGAGAACAAAAGATTCAAGAAGGGACTGGGGAAAAAAATCAATGCCAGCCCAGCAAAGAGGTATTTCTGGAGAAGAGTTTTGATGCCCAAGATGGCCAAGCAGGAAATGCTGGGTGGGTCACAGAAGCGGAGGCCATCTGAGGGCCTAGTGTTGAGCAGGTCACCCAGGGGGACAGGGGGTTTTGTGCTCCTAGGAGAGTCTGCAAACCATATCCGAGTTCCAGGAGGGAAGGCAGCTGCCTAGGGTCACACAGCGAGTGGCAGAGCCCAGACCCCACGCCAAGCTTCCAACTCTTGTGCCTGGGTCATCCTTGTTTCTTCTACTGGCTTCACCCTCTCCTTCTCCCCTTTTACAGTCTTTCCAGGCAGCATTTGACCTTCAGAGGCACTTCAATGCCACCAGTGTGTTCATCTGAACCAGATTTCCCCTGCACAGAAGCACGGACACAGGAGAGCCAGACACTATGATTTGGATGCCTTACCAGGCGTGGCTCTTCTGGGACAGACATGGGAGAAAGCATGACAGGGAAGGAGGTGGAAGCTTTATTTGCTTTGTGGTTTTTCCTTTAGTTGGTGCTGGAGGAGTGATTTCTGGGGTAGGAGGTGTCAGCTGTAAACCCACCCTCTCTCTCCCACCTGCCTATCAGTCAGCTGTCCCTGACACTCTAACTGAGTCACCTTGCCCAGGTAGCCTCTTTGCCTCAGTTTTCACATCTTTAACACAATAACAAGACCCACATAGGCCTAAGATGTTTCTAGCGGCCCTCCAGCCTCCCCTTGAGCGAAGCTCAGTCCGAGGACACAGCTGTAAAGAATCCGAGTACGGGAGGGAAGGGATGAAGGAATTCCCGTCCTCCCTTCTCATCCAAACCTCTTCTCTTTGGCTCAGTTTCCCAACCTTTTCACATCACGACGCCTGCATTAAAGTCATATTTGTAGAAAATGAGGTAAACTGGAGGGTTGCTCACAGGGCGGGAAGATGGTCCCAGGGGTTCTGGCTACCCCAGGCCCCTCCTGATGGCTCCCGGGATTGTGGGGAGCTGTATCTAGGTGCACTGCAGCCAACAGAAGGGCAAAGAAAGCATAGCCCAAAATATGGGGGTGGAGGGGTGGAGGCGGGTAGGGGGAAGCCCGAACCTCTGGGGCCAGGGAAATTCTGGGCACTTACTGGTTTAGGATTATCTGGACCGAACTCTGCGAGACAAGGCAGGAAGGATCACCCTGATTAGCTCAGGCCAGTGGGAGTCCACCTGTGACCCCGGGGGTGGAGACAATCCTCCTTACACTTCCTGGTCACTGTACTATACGGGAGGAAGGTTGGACGACCGTGGTGGAAGCTACAACTGTGCCCACCGAGAAGACACAGTGCAGGATTCCTAATGGGAGCAGCACCCAATTCGGAGATGTTCCATCTGTGGTCCTAATGCTACGCCTTCCCCAGCATGTACTTTGATCTGCTCATCCATGAAACAGAAGTCACCAGCCAAATACCCAAACTCCAAAGGTATGCCCAGGATAATAACGGCCACAGCGAGCCATCAATTAAAGGACCAAACATTTGAGCTTGTCTTGAAAGTCTGTGTGCGTGTGTGTGTTTTAAATAAAAGGGCTATTTAGCTCTTTTTCTCCCTCTCCCTTCAAAGCACCTTTCAACCCAGGAGCTGCCAAAGAAGTTATAAGCCGGGGCTATGTATAGAAACCACATCACTCACTACTGAGACAGGGCAAGCAGCAAGTCCCCCACAGTTTAGGGTAAGGAGAGAGCAGGCGGATCCAGCCCAAACTGGGGGGAGGTGGGGCGGGAGATGGGGTGAAGGGTGGGAGGGATGTGGTGGGGGAACGGAGGGGTCACCACAACGCTACCCAGTGCATATGGGGGGTTGTACAGGGAGGGCTACCAAGGGTGGGCACGGCCGGGGATTGCAACGTTTGTGTGATGGAAGGACCTGCCTCAGGGCATCTCATTCATGCTCCTGGATGCAGTTTACCATAGTTGGAGAGGCCTTCAGGGACAGGAAACGTGATAAGTTCCCATTCCAATGTTTCATGACCCTGACAGCAAAGGAGCTCTTCCTAATAACTAAGCTACAGGCTACTTCTCACAGTTTAAATGCATTTTTTCTTCTGATGTCCTTAGTGGAGATGGGGAACAGCTGGTCACCATCCCACATAATAACCTCGCTTATATTGAAGATGGTTATTATATCACTCCTCACCTTTTGATTCTCCTTGTTAAAAAAAAAAAACTTCAATTTCTTTATCTTGGCATCAAACGCTATTTTTCTTTGTCCCAACTCAATCCGTCATCACCCCTTTTTCTCTTTTTAAAGTTATATTCTTCCTCCTGACCTTGTTGTAAAATTGGTGGAGCATGTATAAATATCATTCCTATTGTACCAGCGTGAAAATGGAGGTAGAAGTACCAGGAGTGGGGGAAGGGAAGGAAGGTGTATTGCGTGCCTACCCTTTGCGAGATGGTTGCTTCCCCTACATTCTCTGTTAGTCCTCACGACCTGAGGAGGTATCTCAACCTCCAATTCACAGATCTGGAAACTGAGATTCAGAGAAACTGTTACCTGTTCAAGATTATCTGGTTAATAATCACCACAGCTGAGGTTTGGATTCATCACTCACAGAACAGTTGAGACCAAGAGTCCATTAAATCCGTTCAGGAAAATTCAAATCAAAACTACAATGAGGGCTTCCCTGGTGGCGCAGTGGCTGAGAGTCCGCCTGCCGATGCAGGGGACACGGGTTCATGCCCCGGTCCGGGAAGATCCCACATGCCACAGAGCGGCTGGGCCCGTGAGCCATGGCCGCTGAGCCTGCGCGTCTGGAGCCTGTGCTCCGCAACGGGAGAGGCCACAACAGTGAGAGGCCCGCGTACAGCAAAAAAAAAAAAAAAAAAAAAAAAAAAAAAAAAAAACTACAATGAGATACCACTTCGCATCCGCTGGGGTGGCTGTAATAAAAGACAATAACAAGTATTGGTGAGGACGTGGAGAAATTGAAACCCTCACACATTGCTGGTGGGAAGGTAAATGATACAGCCACTGTGGAAAACAATATGACAGTTCCTTAAATGGTTTGGGACATAGATTTACCATATTATCCCAAAATTCCAATTCTAGGTATATATCTAAGACAAGTGAAAACATATATCCATGCAAAAACCTGTACACAAATGTTCATAGCAGTATTATTACCAAAGAGTGAAAGAACTCAAAAGTTCATCAAATGAGGAATGGATAAATAAATTGTGCTATCTTCATATAACAGAATATAATTCAGCAATAAAAAAGGATGAAGTACTGACACATGCTACAACACGGATGAACCTTGAAAACACTATGTTGCATGAAAGAAATCAGTCACAAAGGACCGCATATTGGATGATTCCACTTAGATGAAACGTCTAGAATAGGCAAATCTGTAGAGATGAAGATTAGTGGTTTTCTAAGACTGAAAGGCATGGGAGGGTGATGGCTAAGGGTTGTGGAGTTTCTTTTCAGAATAATAAAAATGTTCCAAAATTGATTGTGGTGATGGTTGCTGAACTCTGTAATTATACTAAAAGCCACTGAATTGTACTTTTTAAATGGGTGAATTGTATGGAATGTGAATTATATCTCAGTAAAGCTGTAAAAAAAAAAGTGTACACTAAAACTCTGCCTTTTAAATGTTTGGGGATCCTTTGCTCTCCCAAGAATTGGACCACGGGTCTATAAAGCAGGTCCTTGAATCAATTTCTAGACCGTGTTCACGAGACTTGCCCATAGTTATCCATCCCATCAGCCCCAGCGGTGGGCGTGTGAGACTGGCCACAGGCTGTACTGTCCTGGGAGTGAAGACCCAGGCCTCGGAAGAGGGAGTGACGAGGCCCCTCTGGTCGCCTTGAGAAACCCCACTTCCATCTCCCTCACTGCCAGTGGAAGGTGGCGAAGCAAACAGCGAGCACCTGTCCAGGGGTGGAATGAGTCAAGTGTGTAGGATGGAGGCCCGAGTCCCCGCCAGGCGCCAGGACCGCCTTCCCTCAGGGAGCAGGGCCAGGAGCCTGCCAGCCGGAAGCTCTGAGGGGAAGGACCCCCCCGGGCTCCTGCCTCACTGTCAGTCCACGGAGCTCCAGAGGAAGAGAGAGTGGAGGCCAGGAAAGAAGGGGAGAAGGGAGCATGCAGGGACCAGCTGGAAAATAAAAGGGGGCCAGTTCCCTCTTCTTAAGCCTGTTACTAGGCTGCAAATCAAATTAAACCACAGGGCTTTCCACTTACAGAGTGCTATTTTAAGGCTTATTAGACTATATTAGGATTGGCATACATTTCCAGCGACATGATATCGGCCTTTAATTGGATTTAGGGGTGAGAAGGCTGCTTTTAGCTGGAGTAGGGCCCCCGCAAGGAGGAACCTCGTATTCTCCTCCCAGCACTGCCACTTCCCCTGCCGGCGGCCATCCGGGGGCCCGTAACCCACCCAGACCCCAGACACAGCTGTCCGCCGCCTCCTCTTCCTCCGCCCTCGGCCGCTCCCTTGATAAACTGCCCAGAGGCCACCGCAGGCCCCTCGGGTGAGTCTGCGTGCCCATCACTGAGTGGGCTCTTGGGTCTCAGAGCGGCGGGAGCCCCCTGAGGCTGGGGAGACAACAGCTGACGCTGAGACAGGGCCCCAGGGAGGGAGGCGGCCTCACCTTTCGAGACTCCAGGCAGCTGTGGACATGAAGGCTGACCTGACCTTCAGTGGGAGGTGCTGGGGTTTTCCGTGGGTGCTGAGGGACCGGGGGATTGGGGGCTGGACGCCCTGTTGGCCTCGGCCTTCGAATCTCCTCCCATCCCCTCCCCAATGGCTAGACTCTGGGAAATGACTCCCCCTGGTCAATCCTGGACCGCCCCTCTGGGCAGCGGCAGAGTCTGAACGGGGAAGAAGCGTGGGAAGGAGTCCACACACTGGATGGGGAGAGGAATGTTCACGAACATTCACTGAGCAGGTGGTGGGTCCCACCGGAATCACCTCCTTTTCTCCTCGCAAAGCGAAGAGTAGCAGTGTGAGGCAGCAAAGGGTCACGGTTAAGCCCTTGGCTTCTGGAATCAGACCTATCTCTGCCATCTGGCCGTGTGATCAACCTCTCAGAGCTGCCGTTTCCTCCTCTGTAAAAGGAGAAATGGAACCCGTTCCTTCCAATCATGATTGCTTTGAGAATTAGTTGAGGCAATGCAGGTAAATGGTGAGTAAAAGGCTTAACACCATGAGTGTCTTCTCCCCTTCCATGAGCTTTAAAAATTTTCAAATACTTCTACTAAAAGGCATCATAACGGAAACAGACCTCACCAGTCGAGTACATTACAAAATAATGTTGCGAAGAGAAATATCTTGGTACAGGGACAAGCATGTATGAAATACCACTTCCCAAAATATTGCTCAAACATGAAAAAAAAAAAAACAAATTCCTTAAGATTTTCCGCTCCTATATGTGAACATCTCCTACTCCCACTTGCCAAGATGCTTCTTGGCTTTACTTTGATGTCTTCAATCTCCACACTTGTTTTCAGCTCTTCTGCCAGAGCCATGTGCTTGTTTATTTTTACTACATTTTTATGACGTTTCTGCTATAGCAATAAGTTTTGCATTATTAGTTTTATCAAATAACAGAATGTCTGGTTGGCTGGCAGAGATGACTGGCCTGGTTTTCATGGCTCCATCCCAGAATACTTTTGGTGATTACTTTCTAAGTTGTTCTTAGATCCATTCTTAAATATGTGTTTACGCCCTTATTAACTCACACTTAAGGGCTAATTGTTACGCTATAAACTTAGCATCAGTGTGATGCCAATTGCTGTAATCTTATTGTTGTTACTTAATCACGTTTGTGTACTCAATTCCGTGCAACGGATGTATGTAGGAAAAGTTGCTTGTAAATGTAATATTTACAAACCGAATTTCTTTTTATATTCATTAGGAAGATTCCCCCTCTAATACATAGTATTACACCTTAAAATATCTGTTTGGCAAGTTCAATGTATATGGGATATTGAATTTCCTGAAACTGGAGGGAAACCTTATTACAAAACAAAGAGAAGCAGACAAGGATGATCTTATCTCTGCAACGTGTAGCTTCCTCTACTGTTCTTATCTGACTGAATAAGTCTATGAATGACTTGGTTCTATCTTTGAGAGGCATAGAAAGCATGTACTCCCTCCATTGATCAAGGGGGGAAACTGAGGCAGAAGCACAGGGAGTATCTTGCCCTGCCCTGCCCTGCCCTGCCGTGGGGTCCCAGATGTCCTGTTCTCTGCAGAGAAGGCCCTCTTGTCTGGCATTAACCAAGTCTGTTGGGCCTCTTGAAGGCTTTGTACCTCCTGAATGCCTGTGCTCTTTTCATGGCAGATCTGTTTCCCTTATGGAGGCCAAACTCAGGTTTTTTTTTTTTTCTCTTCCCCACCTCAACAAATGTCCTCATTGCTCACTGGCCCCCAGAGAGTTCCACATCCGTAAGAGAGGGGACCTCCTGCAATGTTCCCCCAAGGGAACATCAAAGGAGCAACTGTCCTGGTGGGATTAGATTAATGGCATCTGAATTATTACAGCCAGAACTGTGCATGCCTGTGAGCTGGGGGCACCGGCAGGTTGCTTGTGCGTGTCTGTGTATATGTGTGCGTGCATGAGCGTACACTGAGCATGTGCTCAACAAGAAGTTTAAATCAGGGATGAGCTGAAATTCACAAACATGAATTATATCACTGTAGACTCATGGTCTTCAGAATTAAGGCAGAAAGAGTTTTTATTTGAAACCCACTAGGGCCTCAAATCTTTTTAGGGCTTGGTTATCTGGAGTAGAAGTGCTTTATATTCACATTTTTTACTGTTGTGTCATTACAGCTCTTCTTTTCTCATCAGGGAATAGAATATTCAGAGGGTGGAGGGCAGTAGGCTAGTGTCTTTCATAAAAATAACTTTTAATCAGAAAGCATTGTCATTATCCTCAGTGTTGTTTAGCACTAATATGTGTAGGTAACTGACGTAGGGACAGGCTGCTTCGCGCATGGCTCCATGGGTGTGTTTGTTTGTACACATATGTGTGTGTCCCTAATGCACCCCTGCTCTGCAGATGGTTCTAATTAGTCTGGGCGAGGAAGCTCTTGGAGAGGGATTCTCCTCCTTCAAAAAGGAAGATGTTCTAGCTTCTCCCTCTGCTAGCGTCCAGCACGTACAGATGCGGCAAAGGCAGAGAATTAGAGAAACGGTCTGAAGTTCCACAAAGGCCTCCTGGGAGGCAACTTGCTGACAGCCCCAGGGAAATGTGGAGAAGATGCCCGAGTTCCTTTTCAGCACTGGTGTGGTTCTAGGGTAAATGAGTCTTTGAGTAGCTTTGAAACAATGATCGGTAAACGATCAGGCAAATGCATGCCTTCCTCTACTAGACTTATTTGGGGGGTAGTCCAAGATCCAAACACCCCCTCCTTTGGAGAAACCCTCCTTTAAGGGAGGTCTTGGTGGTAGGCAGGGCCAAGTGCCCTTAGTTTGGAAGCAGAAAGAACCAGATACCCTCTTCTCCTGCCTCTGGCAGTGAGGGCCCTGGGCTGGTCAATGGAGTCTTGCTTCCAAGACTCTGGATCTCCAGCAGGCAATGCACAAGAAGGATGGTAGAAATTGTTCAGGATGGAAGTGGTGAGTCACAGCAGGGACAGCACATCCAGCAGACTGTTCTTGCTAAAAGATGACTGTCACACTTGCAGCTGCCAGGGTGCCCAGATTCCTGTACTTCATCCAAGCCTGCTCCTCCAGCTACCCATCAATCTGGGAGGCCCTGATACCCTTCCCCATAAATTCTCTTTTTGATTAAGATAACCCGAGTCGGTCTCCATTAGTTGCAACTGAAACATCCTAACTGATAAATCTCCAAGACAGCTGACGTCAGATTTCATTAGCTGAAGGGCAAGTCCCACTGGCTATGAGCAAGAAACGTACCCAATAGCAATCTCCATTTCCATATAAAATCCAGACAAATGAGACCATCAGGAGCTCAGCAGACTCCTTCCTTCCTTCATTCAATTACCATTTATCTAGTACTAACCATGTGCCTGGCACTGTTCTAGGTATAAGAGATACGGTGATGAAAAAGAGAAAATCTCTGTTCTCATGTGGCTTGTGTCCTGATGGCGGGGAGACAAGCAGTCATAAACATATAAATACCTCCTATGTCAGATGTTTCTAAGTGCTGTGAAAAAGAATAAGCCTGGGAATAAGCCTGGGAAAGGCGGGTAGAGAGTGCCAGAGATGGGGGTATGGCTGCTTTACACAGCAGGGTAAAGCGACAGTGGGACTTGAAAGAAGGAAGGGAGTTAGTTATATGGACACATGGGGGAAAGGAATTCCAGGAGGAAGGAATTGAAGATGCAGAGACTCTGTGGCAGAGTCTTTGGGGCGTGCTGAAGAAATAGCCAAGAGGCCAAACGTGTCTGGAGACTACTGAGCAAGGGAGTGAGTGTGGAGAGAGAGCAGGAGGCCAGCTGGTGAAGGACCTCAAGGACCACCGTAAGAACTGTGGATTTTACTCTGAGTGAGAAGGGAAACCACTGGAAGATTTTGAGTACAGGAGTGACACAAACCCACTGATGTTTTAAAAGGTCTCCTCTGGTTGCCACACTGAAAATAGACTTTGGGATGGGGGGATGAGAAGAAGCAAGGAAACCATTAAGGAAGCTATTGCCACAGTCCAGGAAAGAGAATACTGTGAGTTGGGTTAAAGTGACAGTGGTAGAGATGTGAGACATGGTCAGAGCCTGCATGTATTTGGAAGACAGATCCAGCAGGTTTTATAGCCAATGGAACACACAGTGGGAGAGAAAGAGAGGAGTCAAGGATAACTCCAAAGTATGGCCTAAGCAACAAGAGTGGAATTGCCATTAACTTACTGGAAAAGATTGGGAGTGGGGCAGGATTTTACAGAGAAATCAAGAGTTTAATGTTGGGCATGTTAAGTCTGAAATCTTTATTAGACTTCTAAGTATAGATATTGAGCAGGCATGTGGGTATTTATATGAGTGTGGAACTCAGGAGAAAGATATGGGACTGGAGATGTGATTTTATAAATCACCAATGTCTAGATGGTGTTTGAAGACAAGGAACTAAATGAGACTCCCCTAGATAGTGAGTTAGAGAAAAGAAGAGGTGCAAGGATAATGGGCCAAGACGTTCTAACAAAGGGGTATGAGAAGGAGCGACAGCAAGGTAGACAGGGAGAAAGGAGGGGAGGGAGAGGGAGAGAAAGGAAAACACAGAAAAAGAGAGAGGAGGGGTGGGGGAGGGGGAGGGGAGAGGCAAGAGAGATAGACAGATAGAAAAAGAGATCCTCTACGGCCAAGAGAAAAGAGTGTTTGAGAAGGATGGGGTAAGATCTCAGAAACGCAGCTAACTTTACATCTCAAGGAACTAGAAAAAGAATAAACCAAGCCCAAAGTCAGAAGAAGAAAGGAAATGACAAAGACTAAAGCAAAAAAAAACAAAATAGAGAATAGAACAACAATAGGAAAAAATGAAACTAAGAGCTGGTTTTTTGAAAAGGTCAACAAAATTGACAAACCCTTAGCTAGACTAAGAAAAAAAGAGAGAAGACTCAAATAAATAAAATCAGAAATGAAAGGGGAGACATTACAACTGATGCTATAGAAATAAGGATTATAAGTGACTACTTTGAACAATTACATGCCAACAAATTGGATAATCTAGAAGAAATGGATAAATTCCTAGAAACAGACAACCTACCATGACTAATTCATGAAGAAACAGAAAATCTGAACAGACCTATAACTAGTGAGGAGATTGAATAAAAAAATCAAAAACCTTCCAACAAAGAAAAGTCCAGGAACAGGCAGTTTCACTGGAGATTTCTACCAAACATTTAAAGAAGAATTAATGTCACTCCTTCTCAAACTCTCCCAAATAACTGAAGAGGAGGGAACACTTCCAAACTCATGAGGCCAGTATTACACTGATACCAAAGCCAGATAAAGATATTACAAGAAAACTGTAGCTCAACATTCCTGGACAAATATAGATGCAAAAATCCTCAACAAAATACTAGCAAACCAATTCAACATCACATTAAAAAGACCATACAACATGACCAAGTGGAATTTAATCCCTGGGATGCAAGGATGGTTCAACATACAAAAGTCAATCAATATGACACATCACATTAATATAATGAAGGATAAAAATCTCATGTCATCTCAATAGATGCAGAAAAAGTATTTGACAAAATTCGACATCTTATCACAATAAAAGCATTCAACAAACAAGAAATAGAAGGAAATTGCTTCAATAGAATAGGGCCCAATATATGAAAAGCCCTCAGCTAACATCATATTCAACAATGAAAAACTGAAAGCTTTTCTGATAAGATCAGGAATGAGGCAAGGATGCCCACTCTTGCCACTTCTACTCAACATAGTACTAGAAGCCCTAGCTAGAGCAATCAGGCAAGAAAAAGAAAGAAAAGGCATCCGAATTAGAAAGAATGTTAGCCAAGATGACATTATCTTATATGTAGAAAACCCTGAAGATGCCAAAAAAAAGGTTAAAATTAATAAGCAAATTCAGCAAAGTTGTAGGATACAAATCAATATACAAAAATCACTTGTATTTCTACACACTAATAACAATCTGAAAAGGAATTTAAGAAAACAATCCCATTTACAATAGCATCAAAAAGAATAAAATACTTTAGAATAAATGTAACCAAGGAGGTGAAAGACTTGCATACTGAAAACCATAAAACAATGCTGAAAGAAATTACAGTAGACCCAAATAGATAGCAAGACATCCATGTTCATGGACTGGAAAATTTAATATTGCTAAATGTCCATACTACCCAAAGTGATCTACAAATTCAAGGCAATCCCCATCAAAATCCAAATGGCATTTTTTGAAGAAATAGAAAAATCAATCCTAAAATTCACATGCAAACACAAGGAACCCCAAATAGCCAATCTTAAGAAAAAAGAACAAAGCTGGAGGTATTACATTTCCTGACTTTTTTTTCTATTACAAAACAACAGTAATCAAAACAACATGTTACTAGCATACAGACAGACATACAGACCAATGGAACAAAATACAGAGCTCAGAAATAAACTCTTGCATATATGTAGATGATTAAATAATCTTTGACAATGGTGGCAAGACAATTCAGTGGGAAAAGGACAGTCTCTTCATCAAACAGTGTTGGGAACGCTGGATCTCCACAAGCAAAAGAATGAAATTGGACCCTTATCTTACACCATACACAAAAATCAACTGAAGGGACTTCCTTAGTGGCTCAGTGGTTGGGAATCCATCTGCCAACGCAGGGACATGGGTTCGATCCCTGGTCCGGGAAGATCCCACATGCCATGGAGCAAATAAGCCCGTGCACCATAACTATGGAGCCTGTGCTCTAGAGCCCACACACAACTACTGAAGCCCGCGCGCCTAGAGCCCGTGCTCTGCAACAAGAGAAGCCACTGCAATGAGAAGCCCGTGCACCGCAACGAAGAGCAGCCCCCGCTTTCCGCAACTAGAGAAAGCCCGCACGCAGCAACAAAGACCCAAGGCAGTCAAAAATAAATAAAAATAAATAAAAAATTTAAAAATAATCAGCTGAAAATGGATTAAAGACCTAAATGTTAACCTGAAATTATAAAACACTCGAAGAAAACATAAGGGAAAAACTTCATATCATTGGTCTTGGCAATGACTTCCTGATATGACACCAAAGCACAGGAAACAAAAGCAAAAATAGACAAGTAGGACTATATCAAGCTAAAAGCTTCTGTGCAGCGAAGGAAACAATAAAGTGAAAAGGCAATCTAAAGTATGACAAAAATATTTGCAAACCACATATCTGATAAGGGGTTAATATATAAGGAACTAATCCAAAATACATAAGGAACTCAGTAACCAAAAAACCCCCCAAATAACCCAATTTAAAAATGGGCAAAGGACTTGAACGTACATTTCTCAAAAAAGACATACAAATGGTCAACCAGCATATGAAAAGATGCTCAACGTCACTAATCATCAGGGAAATGCAAATCAAAATCACAATGAGAAAGTCACCTCATACCTGATAGGGTGGCCATTATAAAACAAAACAGAACAAAACAAAAAAACAGAAAATAGGGAGTTCCCTGGTGGCCTAGTGGTTAGGATACTGGGATATCACTGCTGTGGTTCGGGTTTAATCTCAGGTCAGGGTAACTGAGATCCCGCAAGCTGCGTGGTGCAGCCAAAAAAGAAAAAAAACAAAACAAAAACATAAAATAACAAGTGTTGGTGATGATGTGGAGAAGAGCCCTTGTGCTGTGTTGGTTGGACTGTAAACCGGTGCAGCCACTGCTGGAAACAGTACGGAGGTCAAAAATTAAAAACAGAGCTACCCTATGAGCCTGCAATCCATCTTCTGGGGATTTATCCAAATGAATTAAAAACAATATCTTGAAGAGATATTTTCACTCCCATGTTCATTGCAGCATTATTCACAATTTAGGTAGAAACAATCTAAATGTCCATCAGTGTATGAATGGATAAAGGAAATGTGGTATATACATAGAATGGAATATTATTCAGCTTTAAAAAGGCAGGAAAACCTATCATATGCTACAACATGGGGGAACCCTGAGGACATTCTGCTCAGTGAAATAAATCAGTCACAGGACAAATGCTGCATGAGTCTGCTCATACGACATAGTCAAACTCATAAAAGCAGAAAGTAGAATGGTGGTTGCCAGAAGCAGGGGGGAGGGGAAAATGGGGGAGTTGCTGTTCAGTGGGTATAGAACTGCAATTATGCAAGACGAGAAAGTTCTAGAGACCTGCTGGTAACATTGTGCTTGTAGTTAACAATGTACTATACACAAGAATTTCTTAATAGGGTAGATCTCATCTCGTGTTTTTTTACCGCGATAAAGAATTAAATTTAGAAAAAGGGGGGCAGGTATTCATCTTGTTAAGTGGTAGAATCGCAGACAGGTAAAGACTGAGAAATGACCACAACACAGCAGCAGATAACTGATGGGAGGTTTGAAGGGAGGAGGAAGGAGAGACTCGGGGACAGGAGGGCAAGAAGGGGGATATCTGACATTCCTTCATAAAGCGCTCTCACAGAATCAGGATGTCCCGTTCTCAAAAGAACTGTTTTAGAAAGTGAAAACACTTTACTAATAGTGAGTGAAGATGTTTGGAACTGGATCTTCTTAGAAGCTCTGACAGGTAGGTAACAAACTGAGGTTCCTTTTTCTTCCCGACTGCGCCTGCCAGCGGGCCTGTATTCTTGCCCCCGTGCTCCAGTGTGAACATTGGCAGCTCAGATGCAGCTGTTTGTATAAATGGTGAAGTTAGGTTTATAGCAATTTAATCAGCAGCATTAATAATGTCACCTAGGCTTAATGATACCAATTATAACCACGGCAAACATTGCCGCACAGCTTATAAACAGTGATATTAAAGATGAACTTCCTGTGTTTGGTCAATGCTGTTTTTAGAAAACAAAAGTAGAGGGGTTCATATTTTAAATAGTCCTATATTCTCACTTCTACTCTGAACCAAGAACAACACAGAATGGCAGACTCTCGCAAGGGAGCAGCCCTGTTCTTTTCTTTATCACCCGTAGCTGTTTTGGCTGTTTGGCTAGGACAGATCTAAGTCCACTGCTGTTGGCCACCATAATGGAAGTGAGACCCAGGTGGCGGTATCATAGAACCAATCATCCAGGAACAAGGACATGGCTGGAAAATTATTCTGGCTCAGGAAATACTGGGTTCCACATCCTCAGCAAGTCCTGAGAAGTCCAGAGGCAAGCAAAGGGGATTTCTAAAGGTCAAACAGAGAACGTATCAAAGCTTCAACCCAAACAGAAAATTGGAGGCCGGATCAAATTAGGACTGTTCCTCTATGTGTGGGGCTCTCATAGGAATGATAGTAACCAACCTTCTTCTTCCTTCAAACATGTGTTAGAGAGTGAAAAATGCTCCTGGAGGGATTCACATTCAAGAACAAAGAAGACAGGGACATAGGGAAGGAGGATTCCCAAGCAGAGGTTGTGAATCCACCTGTTTCCAAGGGCTTCAACATTATAGCAACATCCCTGCTTACACAGGCGGCAGCATCCAAATGGACAGACTGGTAGCAGGGAAGGGATGTTTCTCAGCCAGAAGTCTCTTCCAGACATAAGAGCCTTGAAATTTTACTTGCGTCCAGAGACACCTCCATCTAAACCCAGCAAAACTCCCCAACATTTTTAAATGCATCCACAGGAAATGATGATCTTTGCAGAGCCCACAGGCGTAAACAGAGGAGGCGGCTGGTAAGTCAGATCTGTTCAGCCAAGGTGTGGCCCACCACGGTGTGCTGAGTGCGAAGCTCTGTGCCTGTGTTTCCCTGTCCTTCTCTGCTCCACATCCTCTCACCTTTGTGATCCTCCTCTGCAAGGGGCTTCCTTCACCTTCCTCTGGTGGTCGGGAGTGTGCGACTCAAGAAAAGCTGCTCACGGCCAGGATTCCAGCCAAATGGGAGTCCCCCCAAGGCTACCATGTGGCATAGCTCTTAGGGACACAAATCATACGTTCTTTGTAAATGATGCCCCCAGGAGCTGTGCAATAGGTAGGCTCTGAATCCATGTCCACCTTGGGGAATCGTAAGATACCAAGACACCAAAATTCATTTGTTGTCTCTCTACCCAGTTTGCCATGATCAGCCAGAGCCTCTGACATTTCATCTCAGGCAGGTGGGGGGCTGACAACGTTTCCCAAGAAAGAATCAAGGGCTTCACATCTCCCTCTTCATTCAATTCGTAGAAAGCCGGCCTTCTCTTCACCTCCAACACAAACCTTTTTAGTCTAAGATCCCCAGTGACGGCGGACTCTTCGGGGGGAGTTTACTGCACTGTTTGGAAATTGCATGGTGTGTTTTTATAGATTTGTGCGTAGGCCCGGTGGTCTTCGAACTCTGCAGGCAACGCTAATAAATAAATAACAGTGCTGGGCTGAGCCCAAGTTAGAGTGAAGGATTTTGTTAGGCCAAAGGTAGAGAGAGGAATTACAGGGAGACCGCTGCCAGAAAGCAGGTGGTTGGACACAGAGCAGTCCACTCAGAGGGAAGGACAACTCTATATATATTTATTTTCCGAGGCAACGCACCTCAATGGACATGAAGATTTGTGAACAAGATTCAAATTCCACTACCACCCCGAGCTTATTTTTCAGACTCTGAAACAAAGTCTTTCTGTGGCTCCATCTATGTGGCATCAACCGTCTGGAAGGGAACTGAGAAGTTTATTTAATTATCCAGATACTTTGAAATATATGAAACCTTTTAACCCAGATGTTTGTCATCTGTAGAGAGCGTCTACGACTCAGGTTTCTCATCTGAAAACCAGGGGGGCTTCAAGCCCACTGTCTCAAAGGAATGTCCTTTATACGAAAAACTGATCCTGGAGCAATGCACCCTCATGCTTCAGGAAGAAAAAAACTCGAAGAATAGGTACTGTTGGTCTAACTGGATAGCGGCAGGGTCTCTAAATATAGCAGAAATTGGCCAAAGAATTTGGAGGAAGAGTGCTGGTGGAGAAGAAAAACGGAGTGAGGAAATGATTGTGTTTTATTAAATTTTCTGGAAGTAATTAGCTCTACAGGATCTTCAGAGACAGTGATTTCAGAGGTTCCCGGCCATTATTTATTCACAGTTAATTCCTTAACGCACAAGTTCATTCAACAAATATTAATTCGATGCTTGCTATATGACAGCAACTCTGGCAGGTGCTAGAGATAAAGGGGTGAAACACGCTTTTTTTTTCTCTCTCTTTTTTTTTTAACTTTTGCAAATGAGTTGTTACAATTGTGGCAACTTCTGTGAAGAAAACGTGAAAGGGGTACTGAAGTCTTGTTCTCATCGGTGTTGCTCCCGGGGAAGGGGCGGGGTTCTTCCAGGACAGAGCAGGTACGGGGCAACTCAAGGGGGAAGAGGCGCAGGACCAGCAAGGCAGGCCTGGGAGCAGCCGGGACCCCGCAGGCCACATACGCTGCATTTAGTTTTATCATGAATGCAATTAGAATCCACTGGAGGGTAGAGCATCGTGTAGAGGAAAAAATACCAGAATCAGAAGACTTGGGGCTCTGTACTCAGGTTGACATCTTAAAGAGCCAGGTGGCCCTGGGACGGTCATTTGACCTCCCCAGACTCCGTCCTCTCATCTGTGAAAGGACAATATGAATAGGCTCAAGACCAGAGCTGGAGGGCACCTGAGAGATTTGTTTTATTTTGTTTGGTTTTAGTCCAGCCCCCTCCTAATTCAGAAGAAAAAAAAAAAAAAATCAAGGTTTCTAAAGAAACCTTGCAGTGATCAAAAGAAACAATGCATGTAAATACATTTTGTAAAACGAAGTGTAACACCTAAGGTATTATTATATTAGTTCTGATCTCTTCCACCCTGGCCACAGATTCACACATCTCAGTGTCCCTAAGTGTTAAGGCAGAGACAGAAAAATGGAGCTGTACCTGCATACGTATATGTCTATGTCTGTGTCTGTGCATCTGTATCTTTATCTCGTTATCTAGATCTAGAAAGAAAGGAGGAAAGAGAGCTGGGAGACGGCTGCCATTCCAGGACATTATTTACAGGAAGGGAGGCAATCCTGAAAACTGCCGTATCCCCTTGAGAGCAGTGACCTAATCAAAATGTATAATTATCTGCCTCATCTAAATGAAAGCATCATTTGAGAAACAGTAATGGGCTTCGGTGTGGCTTCAATTGCTATATAGTTCACAATTGCTATTGAGTTCTCATTTGCCATGGAATTCAGTTGCTGAAGGGTAATTATAATGTTTAACAAATATATTCCCTTTAGGGACCTGCTGTTAAAGACACAACATCCCTTTTCTCATTTTACCGAATTACCCAGCTTTCAGGACCATGGCTACACACCCCAGAAGCATGGGCACGTTCTCCTCCTAAGCTCACCTTTCTGCCAGTTCAGCTGCTCAGAACCGCACAGTCTGCCCCTCACCTCCAAATAGCCTTGAGAGCTCCCACTGCCCCTCAGGCCCCCCTAATGAACTCCAAAACAGCTTGGGAGAATGTGCTTTGTCAATTATTTATTCCCCCCCACCACCACGGCCCCAGGTCCCAGGCACCAACCCTTCCCCACTACACCAAGATAGACGACTATGAAGATCAGAGCAAAGGAGGGGCTTGCCCTTAAAATACAGATCAAAGATACTCAGCAACTCTGCAGACTAGGGGACTACGAGAAATACGGGCTCTGAGATTTCCTTTCTTTAGCAGGCGTACTGGATATTTTTTACAGGCTTAGCCCTCAGAGCTAAATGAGGCGTCCCTCAACCAAACACACACACAGAGACACACAAACGCACGCGCGCGCACGCACACACACACACACACACACACACTCACACAGATCTGGAAGAGGAAGCCCAAACCCAGGACTGTTGCAGAGAGGCCAGTGCCTCTGTCCACACTGGAGCTTAGACTATGGCACAGAGGTCTGCTTGAAGAAGTAGCTGGTGGGTGTTGCCCTCCTCATTGGCTGATTGAATATGCACAGTCCTGGACACCCAACCTTGTCTAGCCCCTGCCCCTCTATATCAGCCTACTGAATGCATACGACTTGAAGACATGGGCCACAACTGCCATATGCACCTTTTATCCCTGGTGGCTGGCCCTGTTCTTAACCCTGCAGAGATGCTCAGTAAATTTCTGCAGAATGCTAAATGGCGCACAGAGACAGTAAAATGTATTGTATTACTGCAAGCTGCCTGCCAGCCTGTTCCAAGATGCTGGCCTTGATACGGATGGTCCTCAATGCCATCCCCTCTCCCCAAGGAGTCAGCCGTAATGAGCCCGAGGGGCAGGCTGCTGCTGCATGCTAGATGTGAACTCACAGAGCACCTTCCAGGGAAAACTGGGAGGAGCTGGGAGAGAGAGGTGTCCCAAGAGGGCACAAGGCAGAGATGGCAACCATGGGGGCCATTCACTGTGCCATCCAGTGACAGAAGCCAACATCTCCAAAGGGTCCCATGGCCCTGAGATGCCTGGTGTCAGACTCACCGCTGTGAGAACAGAAACCCACTGTGTGGCCACTGTAGGTGCCTCATGAGCTCAGAGAAAAAGATGGATTGATTGATTTGTTTATTGGGCCTTTTATTTATTTTGCCCAGAGTGATGGATGAATTCAGCAAAGAGAGAAGGAGAGAAGGGACAATCGGGTTTGCAGGATGATCTGTCAGCTGCAGAGTGGCTGAGCCAGCATCCCGTTATTAGCTTGGAAAATAACATTTCTCTCCAGGCCTCACCTAATCCTTCGTTGGGAGACTATTTTTTCCAACCCACATTAATAAAAAACAATAACAAAAAATGTGAAAGGAGGAAGGGTTAGAGTAGGAAGCCCGAGTGAGGCAAGGAATTTGTTTAACGGAATCATTTCTGTGCCCCTTAAACACTTTGATTAAAGCCATGGGACCTAAATCAAAGCCACTGAAAGGAAAATAAAAAGATGTCTGAGAACAATTCCACTTGCTGGAATTTTCCCTCCTGTATTATATTATGATGGGGGGTGGTGGTAAAAAAAAGTTCTCTTTGACCCTCCTTTGATCTTTCAAAGTAAAGAAGAACATTTGAAAAAGAAAAAGAATAGAAATTGATACCAATCTTGTTTCCTTTCTTTTCTTTACTTGCATCAATAACTCAACGAGATTTGAAGTGAGGTATGACCAGCTATTGAGCCCAGGACACCCACAAATAAAAACCAGGAGTATGTAACTAGAGGGGGTTCAAAAGGCCACTAGGTCACCAGGGACCCACTCCCAGTCACAGATCCTCTACCCTCATAAGGCCTGAGACAATTTAGAGGACTTGGTAGCTTGGTCAAGCAGACCAAGATGGGAGGGAAGCGACGAGAGGCCTTCAATTCATATTCCCATTGTGAGCGGATTTTCTGCAGATCCACCTGCAGTGAGGGGTTCCCTCCATGAGACAGGGCTGCTACACCAACCTCAGAGAGGTGGCAGAGGGCAGCAATATTCCAATAAGACAAGTCTGCAAGCACTTGACTCACTTCTAGGCCGGGAATCTGTGTAACTAGGCTCACTGCTCCCCAGAGAGGGTCATGCCCTTTCTACACCAGTCTCATGAATCTTTGAAATTTCACGAGGAAATAGTGGTAAATCAGGGGCACCTAAACTAAAAAACTGATGCCAATGCTAGAAGTGCAGAGATGGGAAGTAACCTGCACCTGGTATGTAATTCTGGCTGACTGACAGCGACTACCTGTGTTAAGAATGATTCTGAGAGGGTTTCCCTGGAGACGTACTGGTTAATAATCCACCTGCCAATGCGGGGGACACGGGTTCGAGCCCTGGTCCGGGAAGATCCCACATGCCGCGGAGCAACTAGGCCCGTGTGCCACAACTACTGAGCCTGCACTCTAGAGCCCACGAGCCACAACTACTGAGCCCATGCTCCACAACAAGAGAAGCCACCGCAATGAGAAGCCCACGCACTGCAAGATAGAGTAGCCCCCGCTCGCTGCAACTAGAGAAAGCACACGTGCAGCAATGAAGACCCAACACAGCCCCCCACCAAAAAAAAAAAAAAAAATATATATATATATATATAAAAGAATGATTCCGAGGATATGCTTGAATTTCATCAGAAAAAGCGTAATGCTCAATTGACTGATGTCTGCTATAGGGGTAGAAGAAAGCACTAGTACCATATGTCATGTATATGCCATCCCTGGTAACTGAAAAGAGCACTGGATATGAAGTCAAAACACCATGATCTATGACCTTAGAAAAGACCAACCTCTCTGAGTCACGGGTGCTCTATCATTAGGACTAACACTAATGACAGGAAAATTGATATACCTAAATGGACTCTGCAATTTGTGAAACACGTTTATACATGTTATTCCTTTTCTAACATTGTGGTAAAATATATATATAACGTAAAATCGACCATTTTAACAAAACTTTAAGGGTACAGTTCAGTGACATTAAGTACATTCACATTGCTGTGCAATCATCACCACCATTCATCTCCAGAACTTTTTCATCTTCCCAAACTGAAATTCTACATCCATTAAACAGTAACTCCCCGTTCTCCCCTCCTCCGGTCCCTGGCAACCACCACTGCACTTTCTGCGTCTATGAATTTGACTACTCTAGGACCTTATAAAAGTGGAATCACACGGTATTTACTCTTGTAAATATTTCACTTAGCGTGTCTCCAAGGTTCATCCGTGTCATCCATGTTGTAGCATGTATAAGAATCTTCTTCTTCTTTAAGGCTGAACACTATTCCATCGTACGTACAGACCACATTTTGTTTATCCATTCATCTGTCAATGGACACTTGGGCTGTTTTCAACTTTTGGCTAGCGTGAATAATGCTGCTATAAACCTTAGTGGGCAGATATCTGTTCAAGTCCCTGCTTTAAATTCTTTTGGGTATATACCCCAGAAGAGGAATTGCTGAATCATGACAATTCTCTTTAATTTTTTGAGGAACCACTGTACTGTTACCATCTCTTAAAATTTCGATTAGTAATGCCTGTTTGGAATACTTCCTGGAGAAGTTAAAGGATCACAAAGAGATCAAGGTTGATGCAACTCAAATTGAAGTCAGCCTGGGCCTGGCCAAGAGGAGGTGATGAATTCCCATCCCTCCTCTGCTGCTTCCCAGGCTGCAGTGGCCGCCATCTTGCTCCAGCAGGGCACCAGGCCGGAGGAGCGACAGCTTGAGCCTGTCTGCTCTGCCACCTGCTGATGTGCAAGGAGCACATGGTCCCTGGGCCAGAACCAGCTCTCTAGTGGGAAAGAACATCCGCTCAGGGGCAGCAATGTTTCCCTTGGCAGGGCGATGGCTCAGATGCTGCCTCCTGGAATGCAGATCCCTCCATGGGAAGGGGGAGGGGGAGGGAACGATGGAGAAGGATGGATGGCCATGGAGGGAGGAAGCCATTAGCATTTTGGTTGTGACATATTTATGCTCAGGCTTTGTCATGTGTTTCAAATAACAGGATATTCTGATAGAGACTCAGCTTTCAAATAACAGGCTGAAAAGAAAGACTGCACTGCCCTTCTTTGTTCCACAAAGGCCTGGCAGCTGGCAAGGCCAGGGCTAGCCTGCCAGAATACGAAGCGTTAGAGTGCTTGTCCTCCCGATGATGGGGCAGTGGGCTAATGCCAGCTCACAGCCATTAAGTGGCTGAGCTCCCTGGACGCCTCCCATGCCAGGGCACCGCTGGCATCTGGGAGTGGCAACTAGCCCAGGGGGCTCTTTCTCCATAAAGCTGTCTCCAAGTCACTGGACTTAAGAGGGCCTGCGGGGCTTCCCTGGTGGCGCAGTGGTTGAGAGTCCGCCTGCCGAGGCAGGGGACGCGGGTTCGTGCCCCGGTCCGGGAAGATCCCACATGCCGCGGAGCGGACGGGCCCGTGAGCCATGGCCGCTGAGCCTGCGCGTCCAGAGCCTGTGCTCCGCAACGGGAGAGGCCACAACAGTGAGAGGCCCACGTACCGCAAAAAAAAAAAAAAAAAAAAAGGGCCTGCGGAGGGTCATTCAGCCCATACTCCTGCCTAGAGTGGACACTAGCAAAACCATTCCAAACCAGCAGGAATTTTTCTTACTACCAAAATTCTCATTCTGTGGCCTTGCTCTGGGGATGTGGAGAATGATGGTCCCTTTTCCACACCATCAACAGTCTACGCTGTTGGTGAGCAGGTAGGCTCTGGGACGTGACACTCAGGCTGCCCCCCCGGGCACACATTTACTAGTCTGTGAATTTAGGGAAACTACTCCAGTTACTACATTGCTTAATCCTCACATTCTTCATCTGTAAACTGGAGATAAACAAGAACGCCTACCTTATCTCATTGGGGATACAGGGTGCCTGGCACCTAAGAGCACAATGTAAGCTATCAGGGTTACATCTCTACCAGTGGAGGCATCCTCCTTGGGGTATATGCCCAAAGCCCCTTTGACAGATGTCCACCTGGGTGGATGCCCTCCCCACAGCGCTCCCAAGAGCTGGATTTGGGCATTTGCAGGATGGCAATGGCTTCTCACCAAACTTGAAGGTCTAGGAATCAAACCAGAAGCTTCATCTCATCCAGGTTTGCACCTGGCTTGTTTAATTGCTCCATCGATAAGCTGAGAGCACTCAGTAGTGAGTTAATAAAAATGCTAACTTACGATGGCCCCTGGGTGCATAGGGGAAGGAAGGCCTCCTTCCAAGTGTTTCCATGTCCTGCCCCTTATCTTTCCAGGGGGCCCTTAGGGGGCTGATGGATTCTGGGCACACCTCTGTCTAGAGGAAGCCACCCCACTTTGAGGCTCAGTTTCCTCATCTCTGAAACAAGGGCTTGCACAAATTCATTTCTAGAATGTTTATACTTTAATGGATCCATGATTCTGGGACTGTGGCTGATGGATAGGAATATAAGGAAAGGAAAGGAAAGGAAAGGAAGAGGAAGGGATAGGAATGGTAGGGAAGGGAAGGGAAGGGAAGGGAAGGGAAGGGATGGGAAGGGAAGGGAAGGGAAGGCTACTTACGTGAGGCAGAAGGTAAAGGTGGTCCCAAACCCAGGACTCCTGATACTCAGGCCACAGAGGAGAAGGAGATTCAAAGAGAGAACAGGCCTCAGCAAGGAAATAATTACTCTGCCCAGTCCTCCAGACAGAAACCTGTATCCCTAAGGACATTGTGGAAGCTCAGTTCCTCTAAGAACTAAAAACTGAGCTAGCAGAGCACGCTGCAAGGAAGAAAGCTGGGTGGCCCTGCCCCCTCCTTTCACATCACTAACCGCAGGACAGGGGACGCTGTCACCTCCCAGTCCTCTGGGTACCTCCCCATCTCTCAGGGAGCTTGGTAACTCCTGTCGAGCAGCAGTGAGATTAGTTAAGAGGTGTAAACTTGTCTCTAATATGACTGGTTACAGGGAGCTGTGCACTGAGAAAACCTGGAAGAAATACGTAATCCGGGAGGGACCCTGCAGGCAATGGCGGGTCTGACCCCTCGACACTCGCTCACCGGGAAGATGAGAAGACATCGTTCAGCACCTGAGGAAGGAAGGGTGGGGATCAGTAATGACCCCCCATCTTCAGGGAATATCACAAATGACTCGGTCCAGATGAAGAACCCATGTGGCTGGGCCAGATGAACACATATGGAGGCAGCTTGTCCATGGAGAACAAATGTCCACGGAACAGCAGAAAGAGGGGAGGATGGAACCAGCAAAGGGCATTGGCAGGAGCTGAATGGCCACTGGGAGCCAGGAATAGACTTGAGTGCTCACAACAGACGGGCAGTACGGGTCTGCAGTAGGTAAGAAAGCTGAGAGCTGGAAGGCTGAGTAGCTGGGAAGCGGCCCCCCAGCAGTGAGCGGTAGATCTGCAATCCCCACCCGGGTCCACTGGCCAAAGCCTGCTCTTTCCACCGGGTTACTTTTCTCTTAATGCTCCAGGCTTGATGGAAGCCAGAGACCACAAAAGGGGTGCAGCAAGGAGTTTTCTGTGATAACGTAGAAAACATGCACACAGACTAAGGAGGATGGGCAAGCGGAGGATGACTTGGAAAATGGGCTGTAGAGAGGGATGATGATTGAGCCAAAGTAAATCCTGAGAGCACGATCAAAGGTGGGGCGGGGTCGCCTTGGGAGGAGGGGAGTAAAATGGGAGCATTTTGGGCTATTCTATGCTAGTTAGGCTTTTTTTTTTTTTTTTTAGTTGAATGTACAAAAACTATTGATCAATTATTAAGATCTGAGAGAAAAGAGCAGCAAGGAGAGAACACTGTAGGGTGGAAAGAGCAGAGGGGAGGGGAGGACGGAGAGAAGAGGCTGGGGCCACACAGCCTTCGCTCCCCTGTCACTCTCCTTCCTGCCAGCAGCTCCGCGGGCCTGTCGGGCATCCAGAGGAGCGTCTGTGTGAGCCCAAGTCCAACTGGTGGGATGCCCCACTGACCTGCGGACCAGAGAGGAGCCAGGGTCCTGCTCTCTCCTGTCACCCCTGCCCCTGCACCAGCTGGCATGTGGAGGGGGCCAGGACTGGGCCCTCAGCAGCTCCTGCCCGGCCGTGAGGACCCAGACACCTGTGCACAGGTGTGGCTCATCCTGCCTGGCTCAATGACGCCTCACTCCGCTCTGGGCACTGTACCCAGCTGCAGACAAGGCCTGGGCTGAGGGAAGCTGACACACAGGCATCTGCTGAGGAGCCGGACACAGCCCTAAAAGGTCTTGGCCCAGGACCCCAAATGGCATCGTCTCCAGAGTGGAATTCGCAAGTCGCCAGCCTCGAGCCATGTGGTGACCCTGGACTTCACGCACTGACCTTGGGCCCTGCCTCCTATCTGCAGCGGTGTCTGCTTCCACCTCACACGTACCCTGTGAATGTCTGCAGCTCACAGCACCACCTGAGGGGCAGTCCCTTCCCCAGCCCTAATTCAGATCATTCCGATTATCCACGTCGAGGACCCGGCTCTTCATCTGGGTGACCTGCTTAGATCTGCCAGCGCCTGATGAGCCTGGAGGCTCAGGGGAGCCTGGAGCCTCCCCCAGCCCTTTAACGTGAGACAAGATCCCCAGCACCTCTGCCATTGGACCAAGACAGACGCTTTCAATCGTCTTCCCCTCGGGCAAAATCAGCAGCAAAGACAGCGCAAAGCTGAGTGCCCTCAGCCCCTTCCTTTGATTCTCAGGCCCCAGGGGCCACCCAGGCACCAGCAACCAGCTAAGACGCAGCCACCAGACCCTCTGCCGGTGTCATACGCGGTTTTCCCCCTTCTCAGAGAAACTGACAGGACGTGGCTTCCAGCCCGGAGTGGGGCAGAGAGCTCCCTGAGCCCGGCGGGGACAGAGAAACGGGTGGATAGCTCCTACTTCTCAGCCATCATCCCGAGGAGCCTGCCGAGGGGGTCAGGCTAATGAGTCCACTGGCTCTGCTACTGGGAGAAGTCCTGGTGGGTGCAACGTTCACCACCAAGACAGAGCACCGCCACTGGTGTCAACAGGGAAAAGCGTTCCACCGAAGCCTCAGCTGAAAAGCAGGCACTTCGTGTCTGCCCCCAACCATCACCTGGAACAACGAGCTCATCAAAGGAGGGGATTTTTATAGACTCTGTTGATTCTGATGCCTAATATGTCCATTACGGGCCTCCTGAGAAGTAGGTACAAAGAGGTGACTGCAGTGTGGCCCGGAAGCTAGTTTGTGGCGTGGCTCCCTTGCAGGAGAGCCCAAGCTTTTCATACTGAAGCGACAAGGGTCAGCGTGGGTGTCCTTGCTTCCCAACCTCAACCCTGTTTGGGGAAAATCCAGACATGTTCTGCCCAAAGCGCTCTTTTGGTGGGTGGGTTCAGAGAGACCCCATATCTTTCTGTCACAGGCTGTGCCCTGGTGTGAGACTCCAGGGACAGCCAGCTGGGGGGGGGGGGTCACCCAAGTACCCACAGGCCTCCTCCGAGGCCAGAGACACCATGGGTTCTCAGCTTGGACGCAGCCTCTCAAATACTGAAGGACATCCAGCCCACGGCCTTCAGTGATGCTCCCCGGCCTTAAGTAACTTTTATAAAATCATCCATTTGTTTGAAAAAAAAAAAAGTCTGTATTTAGATAATAAAACTTGTGTTGCTCTGCCTCTCTTTGGCAGTGCCAACTGTCCTGGACTCGTGTGTGTGTGTGTGTGTGTGTGTGTGTGTGTGTGTTGCCCATTTCTATTCCTCTCATAACACTAATACAAGAGAACATAAATAAATGCCTGCAGGAAGCAAATTCACTCAGTGGAGCCGTGAGCAGATGCTTTCCTCGGGTTCTGATGACTCATTTTTAGAGCCTTTCTCCCTACCCGCCCCAGCCCCTGGGTGCTATGACTGAGCTAGGCCACCCCCTGCATTTAGGGAGAAGCACATTCCCAAAAGAACGTAACTGTCCAGGGAGCTGACAGCTCACTTTTGCCCTGAGGGTCCCCAGTGAGGATGCACAATGCCCGTGGCAGGTAGTGAGAGCTGCTGGATGGTTTGCAGGGGCCCCCTAATGAGTGTCGGCTACGTGTGGACACCGGTGGGCAGAGGGAGGGGTGGGAGTGGATCAGGAGGGTGGAGAGGAAATCCCAGGGGAGGAGAACACGGGGTGGGGGAGGGCATGCCTTGGGCTTAGGATTCGGCTGCAAAGGAATGTGCCTCTGGGGTCGGGGCAGAGAGGCAGGCTGGGGTAGAGAGGGAACGGGGGGCTGGGGGACAGGGAACGATGAACCAGGTCATATGTTCCTTGGCTGCATGCTATGTCTACAGTAGGCACAAAGATGAGGGAAGGAAGGGATGCAGGGAAGACAAGAGAAGGAAAGGATGAAGTTAAGACAAGGGCCATCTGAATGGATGAGAAAAACAAATGTACTGAAACCTGCCCCAGGAGCCCCTCAGGGATGGCCCGGGACCCTCAAAGGAAAAGGGGGCCATCATCGTCAGCTGCCGGTTACTAACCTGTGGGGTCTTGAATCACTTCTTGGGACATTTCTCTCTGAAGACCTCAGCACCTCTCAGATGGGCCAGCCTATTTGTGTTGGGATGGGGAGTTAGTCCTCCTTGAGGATTTCATAAAACCAAAGCACTGAGAGCTCTGAAGGCCGGAACCAAAGTGGCGGTGAGGGGAGCGGAGCAGACCCCGGGAGGGAGCCTCAGATCGGGGTGGGGGGGGGTGAGGGATTGTCACAGAGGTCCTTGAAATGGAGGAGTCAAGAGCAGGCACCAGGACAGTGAGCCCTGATCACAGCCCATGGCTGCGGCCTCCTGATCTGCTCCCTCCAACACCTCCCCACGCCCTGACCTCTGCTCGCACAAGGTCTGGGACACACTCCGCCACTGAAGAGTGCTTGAGTCCATGTAAACAGCCTGAGGAATAACCCTGGGGAGACACGATCGGGAAGGTGAAAAGTTCAACCTGGAGCAATTCCAGCAATTCCTTGTGCATTCCGGAGCCAAAAAAGACACCATCTTTTGATTATCTGTGTCACCGCTCTGTTTAATTAATGTGGATCGTTGCCGCTAGATTAACACTCATATTATTTTTGCCCCGGCCTGGTTCTTACCTCCTATCAATCAACTCACCGCGAGCCAATGTGACCAGACACAGGCAAACGCTTTGGAAAAAACCTACATCCATGGGCCATGACGCGTGGCACCGCGTTAGGGGCTGCAGGGCCAGGCGTTGAGCAAGCACACAGTTCCTGCCAGCCAAGAGCTTAACGTTTCCAGTCCAAGAGAAGCAGAACGGAATGGCTAAGCTGGGTCAGAGACGATCACCTTGAGCGGTCTGCCATTCTGAGCTGTATGTTTCCCCGTAACAAATGGCACTCAGCATCACCACACTGATCACACAGGCACAGTGTGTGTTTGTGTCTGCAAGCAGTTTCTTCCTCACTGAAGGGGTCTCTTGACACCTGTGCGGCTCCTCTTCCGTGAGCATGTGTAGCTGCTGCTCTTCTGAAAGAGGTGAGACAGGCCCATGGCAGATCCCTCCTCCTAATGACATCAGCTCAGCCACTCCACCCCCGCCTTCAGCAGGCGCAGAAGCTCCTAAGCCTACCTCCGTGCCTTCTCTATCTTTAAATACTTCCTAGGTCGGGATATGTTACTCATCACCTCCCAGAGCTCACAGACCAGCCTGATGAGTAGGAAAGATGGAGGCTTTTAGAATCAAACCCACAAAGGCTCAAGTCCAAGATCCTACAAGAGTCTCTGACACACAGCAGGCTCTTGATAAATATCTGATAAATGAAATTCTGGTTCCGCTACTCACCAGCGGTACATCTTGTATAAGTTCTTGAAGGCCTGTCTTTCTTATCTATAAATAGGGGAAGTTGGGAGGCTTAAAGGAAATAATCTATGTCTGTGGGCTCAGTAGAGGGCTTGGCATGGAGAGGAGGAAAGTGCTAAGGAAACTGACATTTCATAAGCGTCTACTCATAAAATGCTTTGATGCAATGCCATTATAAAATACTAAACACTTACTGAGTACTTACTATTGCTGGGCACTTTTCTACTGGCTCAGCATCCATTATCCCTTTTAATCTTCCACACGCTATGCGGGTGGGTAAGTATCATCATCCCCATTTTAAACGGGCAACAGCAATTCCAAGTTTTGAAAGCAGCTGGGGCATGACGTGCCCTGACAGTGGAAGCAATGAAAAGCCTGTAGGGCAGGTGGACCAGCCCTGGCTACCCGCGAGTCCTGCTGAACTTCACTGCCAACTTCATCCCCAGACCCAGCGACCGGTGACCCAGCCATTGGCCATGCTCAGTCTTATAATGTCCTCCCCAAGGTCTGGAGGAGAAGTCTAGAGGATGGGAAAGAAAAGGCAACCATTCCTTACACACTAGGATTCTACGATTGGAGCCAGGCCACCGAGTTCTAGATGCACTCAGAGTGAGTCGCTGAGACCACGGTGGCAGTTTTGCCGTGTCTGGGTCACGGACACCTCCAGGAGCAAGAGCTCCAGAGGCACACACACCTTTCTGGCTTGTCTTATTTTTCCCTGGAAATCCTGATCACCTTATCGCTCTGAAACTCAGGAGCCTTTTGAAGTCACTGTGTTCAGACTATAAACCACGTACACACAAAACCGCTGGCCTTCACCAGGGGGAGAAAAAGGGTTTGCTGGATGGTTTGGTTACTAACTGCTGTTTGGCATTTTAGCCATGGCTTTAAATAATGAGGCACCCATGGAAATGCAGGGTCGGGGAGAGGCCACACAGCAGCAACAAACGGGAGGAATCTGGGAAAATGGGAAACTTTTCATCTGCGATAAGAAACCCTTACGGCTCTTATTAGGCTTTCGGCTCAGTCAGGGAGGTCCCCTGGCTTTAATAAAATCTCATTTTCCCCTTAAACTCTCCCATGTGGTAGGGGCCCAGAGTTTAATGGGGATATAAGAGATGATTCCAACCTGAGGCTCAGGTGGCTGGGGCCACCCTCCAGCCCAGCAGCTGGGATTGATTGCAGAGCTGCTGGTCCAGCCACATGCGAGCCGCTGCACATCAGACAATAATCACGGGCCATTTGATGCTGACCTGGGCCAAACGAAGATGGCAGCCTGGCTCCTGTGCATTCCTGCTTTGAGGAGGGAGAAGCTCATGCCGGTCTTTATTAAGAAGGGACCCAAAGAGTAAGTCGACCAGTTCCAACATGTGATTCATTAGGGGGCATCTGCATTTGAAAGGCTCCGTGGCTTTAATCTATGCCTGATTCCTTAAGGTTCCCATCAGCGCTGGGTGACTGTGTTCATTCGGACCTGTGCGTGGTGGTGAATTCATCTCTCCTGTCACGTGCAATTCCATCGGGGGGGGGGTCTCACCCTCGGTTCTGAGGGGCTGATCCATGACGCCTAATACCACCCGACAGACTCCTTCACAAGACAAGCAGGATGCCAACGGTGAAGCTGTTGGGAGATGCCAGGCCTGAGCCAGCAGAGGCTGGAGGGAGGGGAAGCGTGAGCAGCTGGTAATTAGAAGTCACCGGTGGGTATCAGAACGCATCCATCAGAAATCCGCAGAGATGAACACGCCCAGCGTCTCTGTGAGTGATGGGAGCTGCTGTTGGTTCTGGGTTTTTATTCCACTATTGCAAAAGGAGCACTGCTTGTTAAGCACTTGAACCCTAGCCCCAAGACGAACAGAAATATCATGCCTAGCAACACGGTTTCCACTCCTAGACAAATCTGTATGAAGCACTTGCACCAACAGGGAGTATATCACTTCCATCTAGCAATTTTATTATATCCATTCAAATAGGCACGCTTGCTCTTAAATCCACAAAAGTGCTCCGGCTTTCTCCAGGGAAAAAACACATGAGGTGGCAAGGCACCAAGAGTCAGTTCCGGCCATTACCTGACAAGTTAATTTCTGCCCAGAACGAACTCTCTGTCCTTTTCAAGGTATCAGAGAAACACTCCAGAAGCTAACACAACATTGTAAAGCAATTATACTCCAAAAAAAAAAAAGAGTTCACGGGAAAAGACCGACAGAGGCAGACCTGCTCCCTGCCCTCCCCATTTCCTTCCTGGACAGCACAAGCTCCCTTTAGCAAGGCCTCTGATGTCGATGCCCCCATCCTGTCTGTGTTCCTTATTCCAAAGCAGAGAGTGTAGCTGGGATTTTGAGTCCTGGTGGAGGCCCGGGTGGGGCCATGGTAGGAAAGGCACCTGGTCAGGCAGAGACTTCTCTAGGCAGGTGTTGACTAGACTCACTCATCTAGATCCACGTCATCTTGGTCGTTGCCTTTGAGCATCCTCCAGGGACTCAAACACTCCCCAGCTCTGACCTGGCCCAGCCCTAAGAAGGATTTAGGACAACATCACCGGACTTCCCTGGTGGTGCAGTGGTTAAGAATCCACCTGCCAATGCAGGGGCCATGGGTTCGATCCCTGGTCTGGGAAGATCCCACATGCCACGGAGCAACTAAGCCCGTGCGCCACAAGTACTGAGCATTCGCTCTAGGGCCCGCGAGCCGCAACTACTGAGCCCACGTGCCACAACTACTGAAGCTCACGCGCCTAGAGCCCGTGCTCCGCAACGAGAGAAGCCACCGCAATGAGAGGCCCCTGCACCACAATGAAGAGTAGCCCCCGCTCGCCGCAACTAGAGAAAGCCCACATGCAGCAACAAAGACCCAACGCCATTAAAAATTAAAAAAAATAAATAAATTTATAGAACAACATCATTAAACTCACAGAGACATCTTCCTGAGGGTTCAGAAGTCTGGTGGTCCCCCAGGAAGTGGTGAAGTCTCTGGAGGCTCGAGAAAAATGCCATGTGGACAGGGCTCCCCAGCCCTCAACTCCATTCACCAAAAACAAATGCTGTGTGCACTCCTGTTGTGTGCACTGGGGACCACACAGGTGTCAATGCCCCTGCCTGACAGCATCTCACACAGGGCCCAGGAAGAAAAGCAGACAGACACTTGATCAAATGACCGTAACAAGGTGAGCTATGAAAACCTGGGAATATTGAGGAGCCCAGCAGCAGTCCATGAAACGGGGTGATTTGTCCTGCTCCAGGGCGACGCGGGAGGGAGGGGCAGATCAGAGAAGGCTTCAGAGAGGAGGCGACATCTGAGCTGCGAAGGAGCTCCCAGAACAGTCAAAAGGGTGGGAAAGATGCTGAAGACAGAAAAGACAAGATGTATTTAGCAGGGAGGCAGGGAAACAGAGCAAAACACAACTTAGAATTGCTGGGATATACGTGTATGCAGTGGGGGGGACCTTGCATGCAGTTTAGAAAAGAAAAAGGTTAACAGGAACCAAGGGAGGCAGGGAGCGATATTTCCTTCCAGTTCATGTGGTAGAAAGGCGTGGATAGCAGGTCTGCGGGCGTGACCTCAGACAAGTGCCTGACACTTACAGAACCTCAGCCCAGGGATTGTTCAAAGTCCCTGCAAAAGCCCTTGGGGTTTACAGCCGGGGTCGGGGGGCGGGGCGGGGGGGAAGGATCCACTGCACCACAAGGCAGAGCACAAGCAAAGGCGGACACAGGGAGGGGAGGGAGGAGGGCATCCCAGGGCCCTGCCGCGGAGTCCCACGCCCACCGCATCCCAACTTAGCGGCTGTTTCTCCTCATTTACTCTCGACTCTGCTCTCCCAAATACCTTCCCGTACAGGTACTTTTTTTGAAGGCCCTTCAAACTCCATGACCATCAACAGTGATGTTAGGCAAGGCGCTTTCAGCAAGAAGCAACCATAAGGAAACGAAATTACAGCTGTGAAATCTCCGCTCACAGGAAGCGATTTGCTCAGTGATAACCATTTGTGAGGAGCCCGGATCAATCTCTGTGCCGGCGTGCAGCCCCCTAACATCTCCATCCTGCAGTGGAGACAGCACCCCTCGCCTCGGATCTCACCCACTGGTCCCCACCCGTGACTCGGGTCTGGGTTTGGGATCAGAAGACATTGTCCCTGTGGCTATCCTAGAAAGAACACAGGCTGACCGTCACCCCAGCCAGGCCCCACCTGCACCCCAGCTTCCTTGCGCCTCTGTTCCCCTAGGTCAACCTTTGGCTTTCGGGTGTGAAGCAGGGTTAATCACCTCCCTGCTTTCCGTGGGGGGAGCTGAATCCCGCCCTGAGCGACGTTTGCTTATGGAGAAACTTATCTTGCCTGCATCGCTCTCTCTTCACCAAACATGAATGCCAGCAAAAACTCCACTCCCGGCCTCATGAATTTTGTAAAAAAAACAAAACACAGGAAAAAAATTCTACACAGTATTCCCCAGATGCTCTGTATGAGACAATGAGAGAATACCTCTCTCTCTCTCCCCTGGCTAGGAGAGGCCATTTAGGAAGAGCTGGTGAATATGACATGCTTATGTTATTAAACAGCACCCAGTAGCCTTGCTTACTGGGACCCACTTGGAAAAGAGCCAGGTCCAAAAATACATAAGTTCTCTCCTCTTCTTACCGAAATCGTTTCAAAAACTTTCAGTCCTAAAGATCATTTTTTCCCAAGCTGAACGCCCTCTGCTTCCTGTTTATAGACTCTCATAGGATGGCACTTAAAGAATGCGTTTCTCTGATAAGCACAGAGCTTTTCCAGACACAGGATCGGTCCTGCCCTGCGTGGGGAGGAAAACTGAGGCACAAGATGTGACTTCTTCCCCACCTGTGGTACCCACACAGCACAGGAGACAGGGGCGCCACGCATCTCACCCAAGGCCCAGCACTCCATCCTCATGGTATCTGCAGAGCCAGCCTCTGCGCTCTTTCTGCCCATCACACCCCCCCCCCCTCGCCTCAGCGCTTCGCTGCTTGGAGAGACCATTTGATTTACTCATGCCCCTCACGGCCACCAGCACAGAACCAGCAGAGTACGTTCTGCTTTCTGCTTGAAAATCACTCCTCGCTTTCCAGGAGACATCTGTGAGCGGGCTGGTGGTAATGATTAGAATGCGAGAGACCCGGGCCAAGTAGATGGAAGGGCCGAGGTGACTGGCGTGCCGAAGCACTGTTTCTCCCAACACTGTCTGGGAAGACAGAAAAGAAAGGGGAAACACTCAGGCTTCAGGACTGCATGTTGGGTACTGAGAGGAGGGAGCTGAGACCCTGTGAGGGGCTCACGGGGCCTTCAGAGCAATCCACCAACTTTTGCCAACACAGCCCTGCTTGTCTGCATGGCAGGCTGGAAGGTCGGGGCAACACCCAGGTGACTCCATCCCTGGCCCCAACATCATGTGCTCCCGGTACAACCATCTATGCCATGCCTAAAGTTCTCCAATTATCTTGTTTCTGTCAGAAGCACCTAAGTTATTCTCAGGAGTCACGACAGTCTCTGCGTGTAGGCACTAACTGTCAGAGCTCAGCGTCATCTTACCTCGCAGAAGTGATTTTTCTCTTACGTGTCAGAGGTCGAACGCTCTCAAGTCATGGGAATGGTTATTCTTCCCATGTAGGATTGGAGATGTGCTTTAGAGCCAAGAGGAGGAGTACTTAATTCGGAGTTCCAGCTTCTTACCACTTGTGGCATATGGCTGGGGTGTGGCACGTTCTGGGTGATGAGTTCCGACGTCCTGGTTAACGCGAACCCTCTCTGATATAGCGCAACCACTGGACATCAGGGTGGTCTGAGGAGAAGGCATGAAGCATGCAGCGCTGTCGGGCTATCCTGACTCCCCTACACTGGCGGATTGCTGTAGACTCTGCCCATCCCCGACTACCAGCGGCCAGAGCAGTGCCCTTACAAGTTCCCCATTCCCTGAGAAACTGCCAGACATTCCAAGAAGTTCCATGAATAGCAACCACGACAAACTGCAATCGTGGGCCAGTCATTTCTCTTCTCTTGGCCCCAGATCTCTCATTTGTAAAATGGGGTTTAAGGAAAGAGAGAATGAGAATGACTTAGAATATTCAAAATTCCCTCCCACCTCTGATTTTCTTGGAGCCACTGAAATTTGGAATTCCACTCAAGGGTATCAGGATATACCTCTAGGTGGATTGAGTCTCCTTTAAACCAACATGGCAGCCGACACAATTCTGAAATGGGTATCTGTCCCCTTGTTTAAAAGTTCTGACATGGCCATTAGTTCTGTTGTTAGTAACAGATGTCCATAAAATTTGGTGCAGATCTTCAAATGTAGCCTGGACAGAAACCTGGCTGAGTGGCTGTGTGTGGGCAAGGAAGGGGGTATATTGCAGGAGGAGGTATGGAAGCATCCAAGGGTGGTTAAACTAGGCAATTTTTCATCTCCCTTCTCACGCTGGGAGCCTGTGATACACAAGACAGAACTTGGACTCCACTGATGAGACCTGGCTTTTACAAAATCACTGGAGGAGGAACTTCCCTGGCGGTCCAGTGGCTAGGACTCTGTGCTCCCACTGCAGGCGGTATGGGTTCAATCCCTGGTTGGGGAACTAAGATCCCACATGTCGCTTGGTGTGGCCAAAAAAAAAAAAAAAAAAAAAATCACTGGAGGAGAGGAAGAAATGGAGGGAGTATCTCAAAGCTTTGTCAGAGAAGCATTCCTCTCTCCAAAAGCACCCATGGCTCTGTCCTCCAGCTTCCCACTGGACTTTGCGAGTACCTCCGTGGAAGCCCTGGCTCTGTATCCCTCCTCAGACCGTGGGCTACTTTTGAAAAGGGATGTACTTTACTCTTTGATGTATCCCCAGGCGACCAGCATAGTGCAAAGAACACAATTAGTGTTAATCCAATGTTGAAGGAACAAATAAAAGAATGAATGAAGAAACAATCTTGCCCAAGGTCACAAACCATCAGTGACAAAGTCAACATTAGAACCCAGGCTTCCTGAAACCTAGGGTATATAGCTCTTCATATTAACTCTGAGAATTTCCCAAGCAATGCAAGATAGCCTCCAGTAGATGGTCCTTCTTAGCCTACACACTGGATCTCAAGGCTTTGGGTTGGAGCCCAGTTTTTAAATTAATTCTTGCCTGACCTTTGCTACTTGCACACATGATCCTGGAGCCAGCCACCACTATCTCCTCTATATACGTACCCCCGAGGCAGGCTCACCACATAATATAAGGTGTTGACTTACTTATGGCTTGAGAATTGGTTGAGAGTTGCTGAAACTGGCCCCATATGGGATTCCAGGAGTAGAAGCAGCCCCTCCCCTTGGGGCTTCTGGGAACGACAGACAACTTTTTTAATGAACAAAAATGCCCAAGAAATAACCCTCTGGACAGTTGTCATCTAGTGCCCAGCTCCCCGCAGACAGCAGCCTGTGGAATTTGCAGCGACGTAGTCACGTGCACAGGGCAGCACCAGGCCCCACAGTAATGACCGGGAGGCACACTCAGCTAGCACTTCTCCCCCGAGAGCTTGTTCTTCCTCCGCTGCAACACTGCGGCCCTCTTGGCTCAACCCACCCAGTCCCTGGCAGGAACGCAGCACTTAGAAGCAAGATGGGTGGATCTGAGGACCTGCCCAGAGATGCGGAGGGAGGCGTAGAAGGAGCAGATGAGGTGATGTGGCCCTGCATCCCTTAGTCTGTTGCCTAAGCATAGAGGGTTGCGAGCCTTGAAGAATTTCATAAGCTTGACTTTCAGAAACCTGCCAACGTTCCAAGAACCCGGGAAATAGACAGCTGTCCTTTGTGGGGAGGAGATAGGACATAGGGAGATAGGACAGATTTAAAGCATCAGGAGAAGGGCCATGTGGGAGGGAACTCTGAGAGTTCTTGATTAAGTCAATAGAGACAATCCTTTAAGGCAGTGTTTTTCAAAGCTTAGCAAGCATCAGCATCACCTGGAGAGCTTCCTAAAACCCCATGACTGGTCCTCAACTCCGGAGTCCCTGACTCTGTAAATCTGAGTCTGGGATGTATATGTCTAACAAGTTCCCAGGTGATGCTAACGCTGCTGGCATGGGAGCCGCTGACACGGGGAAATGGCTTTAATTCCAACTAGCATGAACTAGGCAAGATACCGGGAAGAACTTCCCACAGTGAAGGTTTGGAATAAGGCGGGAGATCAGGTTACTGGGGACAGTGCAGAAGTCTCTTGAGCTGGATACTCATGTTTCCACAACAGATCTGGATCAGCTCTGCTTAGCTACAAGGTAATTTTACCTACCACCAGCTATATTTATATTCAGTTCCGTTACTAGATTACAGAGCATCTCCTACACTCCGAGCACGGTAACAGCACCTATTTTATGTACTGTATGTATATACAGAAAATAGTACATGAAACTGGGGGCTTGGTTGGTTTTTATCCCTGTTTTAGATGAGGCAACTGAGGCTCAGAGACTCCCGCCAAGCCTCTCAGCTGGTATGAGGCAGAAACAGGATTCAAACGCACAACTCTAGTCCCACCATGTCTCTTAGCAATGAGGTGAGGGCAGAGCTGCACCTACCAGTATTTTCCTAAACTGTATACTACGGGTCAGTGCCTTACAGGATGGTTAAAAAAAAAAGAGCGACCCAAAATGTGATCAAGGTCAAATAAGTTTGGAGAAAGCAAATGCAGACAAAGAATGTACTGCCAGACTTCTAGGGTGTTTGAATATACTTACATATATAGTGAATCTCAGAGAGAAGGCTAGAGGGCATTTCCCCAATTTGATCAGAGAATCTTTTTTTTTTTCTTTTTTTTGCGGTACGCGGGCCCCTCACTGTTGTGGCCTCTCCCGTTGCGGAGCACAGGCTCCGAACGCGCAGACTCAGCGGCCATGACTCACGGGCCCAGCCGCTCCGCGGCATGTGGGATCTTCCCGGACCGGGGCTCGAACCCATGTCCCCTGCATCGGCAGGCGGACTCTCAACCACTTGCGCCACCAGGGAAGCCCCGACCAGAGAATCTTTTATTCAAAAACAACTATTGAAATTTCAAGTGATATTACAGTTGTGTAGAACACAGTCTGGTAACATCTGGCGTCAATATTAATAAGGCAAAGAATTTACAGCACTAGCCCATATTCTACTTTGCACACACTCACATATTGGAGTAAACATGTAGACCACGCCTGGTGTGATCCAAATCAGATTAGCACAGAGAAGAACTTACCGCGATCCTGCACCTTCCACCCAGTGCACAGGCCTCTATTTGAGGACCCAGACCCAGCCAGGCGGTCACATGCTCCAGGCGCCCCCTTGCAGCGCCTCCAGGGCAGGAGACAGAGGGGCCTGCTTGTCATTCAGATCACCTCCCCTTGCACCTCCCCAGGCTTCCTGAGAGAGAGGTTCTAACCAGAACTGTTAGTCACTGCAGCTTCTCTCAATCAATTATTCACGCTTCTATCTGTTGGCTTGCTTTGAGGGAGAAAAAAGAAAAAAGTCACGGGGATTTGAAAAGCCGACGGAGAAGGGGAAAAGGACTCCGGGGTTTCTTTCCTGTGCAGGGTGTAGGGGGAGGACCCCTAGATGCACCTTCTAAGGAGCTGCCTGCATTTGTCCTCTCGGACTGAGCAAACAGGCTGGAGGTTCCTTCATTCCCTAAAGCCCCAAGAAGAGGAAGCAGGAGAGCTCAGACCATGGCCGGATTTCAGGGGTCAGAACAATGCTGTCCTCGGCTTGAGCGAGAGCCTCTCGGCGGTTGTTTGCCTGGGTGATATTTGACCAGCTGAGAAGCACAGCATAGAAGCAAAATTCATGTTGCTGCTGGTTCCCGTCTGTCACACAGCCTGCTCCCTGCTCTGGGCCTTCCCCGGGAACCCAAAGAGGGCTGTTCCAACGCACCTGGAGGAACCCAGGTGAGAACCAAACATGAGACACCTGTGTCAGGGTCTCCTAAGCCCACCACGAGCTTTTCACCCTAAGCGTGCCTAGTCAGTTTTGGCAAAATGATCAAGATTTTTAAATTGCTATGCGTGGCATTTTGCAAATGCAGATCGCTACAGCATCCGCTCATCAGTAAGAGAGAAGATGGGCATGGTCTGGAATCATTGTCATTGCCACTGAAATGATCTGCAATGATATGCCGTCCTTTGTATTCAGAGACAATGCTACTAACACGGTACAGTAAGTGCTTATTTTCCACCACACAAGTACCATATATTGTCCGAGCTACCAATATATTTGAGAGAGAGTGGTATGTAGGTGTGTGTGAATGTGCATATGTGGGTGTATATTTATATATACACATATACACCCACACAAATATATACACAAGCAAATGTAGTTATATGTATATAATATATAATGTAGTATATGTATATAAATGTAGTTACATTCATGAACTGTTTCATGTGTATATGTCTGAGTAGTGTTTTATCCCTAGATAAGAATGCAAGTTCTTTGGGGCAACTTTTTTCTTTTGCACTTCTGTATCATCCTTAGTTCAAAACAGGGTACATCCTTCGTAAGAAGCTCTTAATAATTTCTGGTTTATCCCAGCAGTGAGGGAAGGCTCATGCTGGTCGGTCCCTCCACTCACACGCCATCTCTCTGAGGCCCACTCACAGCATGTGTCATGAAATGGTCCAGCCACCAAGCAAACCCATTAACACACTCGGAGAAAGACCCCCTCACTGCTGAGTTAATTGGTTGGCTGGCTGAAGACCTTGGGGTTGACTACTGGTATTATCTCTCTGTTCTCTGACCTCAGTGCTATCTAAACAATTCTCTGGGGTTCTTTCTATTTTCAAAAGTTTATTTTTTCCACTATAAAAGCAATGAATGCTCATTTAAAAAAATTAGAAAAAGGTAGCTAAATAGAAAAATAAATAAATCGCATCTAGTCCCTTTTTCCAAGTATGGCTATTATTAGCCTTTTGGTGGATTTCTTTTTTTATGCATTGTAAAAAGTTTCAACGGTATCATGCTTTTTCACTTAATGTTACTATACAAGAATTGGTTAGAATATTGGCCTTTATAAACTAAATTTTATTTTATTATTATTATTTTTTAATTAATTTATTTATTTTGGCTGCCTTGGGACTTCGTTGCTGTGCGTGGGCTTTCTCTAGTTGCGACGAGTGGGGGCTACACTTTGTTGCGGTGTGCGGGCTTCTCATGCCGGTGGCTTCTCTTGTTGCGGAGCACGGGCTCTAGGCGTGCGGGCTTCAGTAGTTGTGGGTCATGGGCTCTAGAGCGCAGGCTCAGTAGTTGTGGCACATGGGCTTAGTTGCTCCGCGGCATGTGGGATCTTCCCGGACCAGGGCTCGAACCTGTGTCCACTGCACTGGCAGGCGGATTCTTAACCATTGCGCCACCAGGGAAGTCCCATATAAACTAAATTTTAAATGGCTGCATAATATGCCAAATTTATCTCCCTATCCCTCTGCAAATGGGTATTTAAATTAATTCCACTTCAGCTAAATAATGCTGAAATATATAACTTGGTGATTAGCATCATTTTTTGAACTTTGAATTGATTCCTATAAAAAAATTATCTCTAGTTCAAAGGACCTGAATCTTTTAAAGGTTCTTGCTAAATAGTTACAAATTGTCTTCCCAAAGTGTTGTACTAGTTAGAATTCCCAGCAGCCACGCTTCAAATGCAAACAGAGCCAGCTTCATAGCACACTCCTGGGACTCATTTCTGAAGAACTATTTACAATGCGTTTCGACTCTTTCAGAGTCCTTGTTTACCTGTCCCTGTGCAGCTCAGATGGCCCATTACGGACCGCCACCCCGCCCCACCCCCGCCAGATATAGACAGTCTGGCACAGAGCGGGTAGTCCCTCCAATAAAATCTCCAGTTTGGGAACTAATTTCCAGCCCCGACTCTGGAGCAACCACCCAGACCAAGGTTCATAAGCACCCCCTGGCCCATCACCTCTCATGGGACAGAAACCTACAGACCACCTTAACAAGAACTGCACTGATGCACATCCCACAGGAATCATCTGAGGGGTCGTAGGTGCAACAGAATGAATACGGAGCATTTTCACTTGTCTTCAGATAATCAGGTCACTACATCAGTCTCGAACCTTACGCTCTGCCTTCATGCATTCTTTACCACATTTTATTTCCTAGTGAACTAGTAAAAAATATGGGAGCACATGAGGCCAAGTGTTCTCAACTCCTACCCTGCTACCTTCCTCCTCCCAGGCTTTCCTGTTGAGCATTATGGAATTGGACCAGATACTGGTCATGCAGGAGACACAGCCGCCATGCCCAGCCATCGCCCCTCGTGTTAAGGAAAGAAGGGGGGACAACACTGACTCTTCCCGGAGGGCCTTCCTGCTCAGACGCTAACAGGGCTTTAGCACATATGATCGGCCACAGTGAGCACTTCCAGCTTCCCCTTTCTTTCCTACCGCAGATGCTGCTGTCGTTCTGAGCAGTGAGTTAATTATGTAAGGTTACAATAAGGTGTCCTCTCTGTCCTGTGTATACACACACACACACACACACACACACACACACACCGTGTCCAGGTGACTCTGGCTGCAAAAGTGGACAAATGAGAATTAGATTATCCTACCCTATCAGGGAAGATATGAACCAGGTCTAAGAGACAGCTGTGCTCTGACCGCAGAGTCAATTTTGCTAAACTTCACAAGTGATAACACAATAAGAGTGGACAGGAGTGGATTTCCCTGAAATCCAGTGTCCAGGGGTGCCCACAGGGTGCCTGGGGAAGGGGAAAAAGACCAACTACCCAACCAAGCTAAGCGGGGAGACATTCTCGGAAGTCTTTTTTCCCTAGGGACTTGGGGTGGCAAGCTCTGAGCTGTGATGTCCGGCTGCGTCACACTGAGTAGATGCCGGCTCCTCTGTTTCTGTTTTCCAATATCCGAGGCAGACTATATACTAAACAGGTCCCTGCCGCTCTGAAATTTATCTCAGTTTGGCTGTAGCTAGAAAGCAGGACTTGCAGAGTAATTGTGGTTCTAGGCAATCTGGGGGGCCATCTGTGGCTGGTGGGTAGGGAAGAGGCTAGTACCAGGCATCTAATCAAGGTGAATCCTTTTAGTGTCTTAATAGACTTGGACCATGGTACACAGATGTAGCCACAAAAGACCTTCTTTTCCTTCCCATTGTCAGTAAACACCTGTACTCAAGTTCAGTTTCACAAAATGTGTCAAGAGGCCCAACAGCTATGGAACAGGGCTAACAAGGTCAGTCAGGGATCCAAATGCTGGATTGACCAAATAGCTTTGCTTTGGTTCCTTGGCCATGGACACCACCCCCAGCCCCAGACACCTGTCTCGGGAAGGTGTGCGGTGGCCTCTGTCTTAGACAGCAAGGGAGAACAACCAGGGCAGGTTGGCTCATCTCCATCCCTAGAAGAACAACTCCAAAGTCCCGCCTGATCAAGCAGCCCCTTTTACACAAAGGTGAGCACGCACACACTTAGATACATTCTCAATCACAAGTCCTCCTGCAGCCAAACTAGAACCTCGTTAACGAATTACCCCAGTTGAAAGGTAAAGCGGCTTCAGGTCATCCAGTAAATCACAGGCACAAATCAAAATCTAACCACTCAATTAAATCCGGCTTAGCTGAAATCATATCCTTTTTGAACACTGGAGTGGCTGATTTCCAAAGGATGTATGAAGATCGTTTAACACACGGTTATTCAATATCAAGCCCTTTTCTCTGTGATTCTTCCAACCTAATTAGCATTTAGTATAGATGACGAGGTGTTCTATAGAGCTTCTATCATTAAGGGAATACCTCTAGCTCAGAACAGGGGACATTTACAATCAACCTGTGAAAAGGCATTGATGGAAGGGGACCCACAGCTGCCCAGGGTTGGACCAGGCACCAAGGGCAGGGAGTAGAAGAAAGAAGGCAAGATTTGAAATGGGTCCTGCCACACTGCATGCCCAGGGTCATCCCCACCAGCCCTGTCCAGCATGTGTGACAGCCCTCCGGGGGCCAAGAACAACAGAGACCGCCACTGCAGGGGGAAGGCTGGACTTGTTTTCATCTCTGACCACTCCCCCAGCAGTCTGGGTCCTGCCAAACTACTGTGGGTCAAACATGGGCGGGCTCCAGCTGGCCCCATTCCTGTTGTGACTGCACTTGGTTCATTATCACCCAGCCCTCCCCCGTGGGGCACGCGAGGCAGGAAGCCTTCTCACTGGCCTGTTTTTCAGCCTGGCTTATTCCTTCTCAGCAGTGGGACAGGTGGTTGCCTCAGCAGAGTCAAATCCTGCTCAGGGACCAGGGACGGAGGGACATGGCTGCCTAGACCCAGTGTGGATGCCTTCAAGGTTGTGGGCTCAAAGGCTCTCCGTCTGGCAATCTCTCTTGTTAGCTGGCACTTCCTGGCATCAGCAGAGGCTGAACTCCCCCTGATACGTTCAACCTTTGTCTGAAATACCCAGAATGCTGCCTGGGAAAGAAACACTGCGCTGAGCTTGGAAAACAGGCGACATGAGGAAATGCCAAGGACCTGGCCGGGGATCCTCCGCAGGGATCACATGCCACACCACCAGGGTCTGTCCTCCATGGACAGGACACCTCTGTACATGAGTTTCAGAGAATCAGAGAATCTCAGAGCCTGCAAAGCATGCCGCAAGTCACCTAGTCTCTCGCTGCTCACTCTATCCGTGGGGAAGAGCCATTTTGTAAAAGTTCCAGTCCGTTGTAGATGGATGCTTTTGTCAAATACCACAAAAACAAATTACTAGAAAAGTGAAATTTAAAAACACAGAATGCAAATTCACCAACCAGGCTCTGCGATGTTGCAGCAATGTCAAATTACTATACAAATTTCTAAAAGCTCATTCCCGGTGTCTGTACGACGTATCTTGTTGCAGACCGTTAACAAACAATTCACAGACCACATTTTGAACAGCAGTGACCTAGACCTTGCTACTCAAATTATGGTTCAAGGACCAAGAGTATCAGCCTCACCTGGAAACTCATTAGAAACGCAGGGTATCAAGCCCCTCCCCAGACCTCTTGAATTGCAACCTGCATTTGCATAAAATCCTCAAATGATTTGTGTGCACGTTCAAGTTTGAGAAGCGCTGGGACCGACCAGACTCGCATGTTAACAGATCACAAATGTTTTCTCCATATTCAACCCTTACAATGCCTCTGAATAAAGCAGATACTCAATGTTGAAGCATCTCGACCATGCAGGAGAGTGGGAGGGGGGTGAAACACTCAACAGAGTCTTCAGGCTGAAATACTTCATGGGAGCTGAGCCGCCCATCTGTGGCTGGGTAGCTCTCGATAGCTCAGGAGCCACCTAAGGAGGACGGCACGCGTTCGCCAGATCTAAAACGAGCCCAGAGTGAGCACAGAGGAGGAGAGAGGTTTGTGCATCTGCGGTCGGGAGATCTGGCACTTCCCCAGGGTCAAGCAGGGAGTCCAAGGTCAGGATGTCGGAGCAGACAACCTGATTCCACCACCGACAGGGGGGCCCGCCCGACTGGAGACAGAAGCGTGTTTATTTACATCTTGTCTGCTTAGCTGCTTGAGTGGCTGCAAGGAGTTTGATTATCATTCTCCAGGGCTCCATGCCCTCAGCCGGAACCGTGTTCCTGATCTGCGTGACCATTAAGGGCTCTCTGTGCCCTGCTCTGTCTGCCGCAGAGTGCCAGAGAGGCTGGCAGCCTCTGCTCCCTGTACCCCTCCTCCAGCGTGGCTATGCCTCTATCTGGGGCTGCAGACCCCTTTCCATCAATTCTCACTGAGAAGCAGCCTGGGTCCTTAATTAAAACAGCGAACCTGCACACGAGGGCGGGAGAAGCCACAGCCCTATTAGTCCAGCCCAAGGAAATCGCAAGGGATAAGCACTGACTCACCGGGGACCCCATCTCTGGGCGCAGACTGGGTTTCCTTTCCTGAGTGCCACCCTACCCCTCTGTGGCCCACCTGCACTGTGACTCTCCTTCTATCTGACCCTCATAAGTTTTCTCCTCCTCCAGCAAAAATCATCAACACGTGGAGCTGGGAGACCCTCGAAACCGAGGTCCCAAGTGGCTAAGTGTCTTGCCCAGAGTTACCCAGCTAGTTTGTGTTGCTGCCTAAGATAAGGTAAGAAAATCGGTGATCTGTGAGTCAATCACTCATATTAATCCCAGCCCCCAGATATTCCACCACAGTGACAATTTTTGTACTCAATATTATGTCATAATAATCCACCCCAACCTTCAATTTGGGTTCAGAAAAAATGGTATCCTTATTCACGTATCTCCTCTGGTCCTGACCATTTATTTTTCACCTACCCAACTAAAGGGTACAGCCATCCAACCCTTTGGAGAATATTTCACGAGGAGTTTCACCCAATTACTTCTCTAAGGGGCTCCCCAGAGGCCTCAGGGCCCAAGCTGGCGCCACGCTGGCTTTAAGGGCGGCCAAAGCAGGAACGGTGTGGAGCTCTGGGCTGTGGGATTTAGGACCCGCTCAAGCCAGATCACTCCCCCTTCTCTCATCCCTTCCAGTTCTGCGAGATTCTAGGGAGCATCAGCCTTATTATTACATGCTTCAAAGCCAGGTTTCTTCCTGTCAAGTCTTATAAGAGGAACCAGAGTCACAGAAGCAGTGACAAGCAGCTCGGAGCAGAGGTAATGGCTTTCCCCGAGCTCGGGCTGCAAGTGGCAGTATTTGCAGAAGGAAAGGGCAGCTGTAAATGCGGCTATCGCTAACTTTTCCCTTCGATAGAGTGCACTCCAGGACATGCCGCAGCTCGACCCCAGCGTTTTGCCCCATGCGGTCTCACCCCCTTTCTCGCCAGCAACACGCCATCCTCAGTGTCTTCTGAGAAATGCCTGTCCACACCCAGCATGTCAGCATGTGCCTGGGATTCCTCGAAAGTTGAGTTCAGCTTTTACTCTCTCACATTGGTTGGGCACTGGCAAAGCCTCGCTCTTTCTCCTTCTGTGCTTTGAATCTTGGAAAACGATGCTTATAATAAGAAGGGAGATTCTTTTCTGATGACTTAAAAGCCAGGGAAAAGAGAAGGCCTTGGAGTGGGAAGGAACGTGGAGAGTGGGGCTGAGTCGTTTGTTCCAAGAATCACTGGTCAGCCTTAGGTGACCCGTTTCCCTTTTGCCCTAGCCTTCTTCTGACCCAAGCAAGGGGATGACAGGTCTTGTTTCTGCTCCCATTCAAAACAGAGTCAGCATCCCAGAACGGTGAGTCTGTCCGCAGCCAGGAACATGGGAGGACTCTCTCTCTCTTCCACCCCAGTCTCCTTCCTCTGGTCCTTACTGTCCAAAATGCAACCGGAAGTCAGAGGCAAAGGAGCCACGGAGGTATCCCTACAGTTCCTAGAGGATGCAGGGGATGGAGCATGAACAAAAGACAGGGGACAGGGACACACCACAGGACACGGGGGAACTACGTTCTTACATTTCTGTCTGAGGGCAGGGTCTATGTGCCCAGGGCACGATGAACACTCAGTAAATATTTATTACACTAACAAGTAGATGTATGAGGGCAGGAAGGAATGGCACCAAGGGTGGAAACAAACCGGACCAGCCCTCATACCGTATCTAAATGTGAACCTGGTTGTCATTAGGGTACAACCTCTCCCGTACATGGATGAAGCTGTTTCTCCCGGCCTTTCTTGAGACTCCTCCCAGGGAAAACACTCCCTGAGCCTCCCAGGTCTCTCGCAGAGCAGAGTTATGATACTCCAAGCTGGAAAGAGCCTCACCTGGGAAGCCGACGCGCCGGACAGGCGGCAGGTGCCCCAGAGGCCCAGGCAGCCACTGTCCGGCCTCAGCACTCTTCTGCGGGGAGGTGGGGAGCCAGGCGGCGCGTGTTGCCATGTGCCCTGCTCGGCAGTTACTGTGGCCACAGCCAGCACTCAGCCTCCTCTAGACTGTCCCACGGAGGGAGCCCTGCTGGCAGAGGCTGCGGTGATCCTGTAAACCAGGGTCGTAGGACCTCACCTACGGCAGAGGTCCAGGTGCCTCAAACCAGGGCATGGACCCAGACGCTAGCCTCCTGCTGAGCCCGGATTGGTCAGCAGGCGAGACACAGTCATTCCCCAAACCCTACAGCCCGGGGACACGCTGCCTCTCTGCATCTGTCTGAGCACCCAGCCCAGCGGTCCGGTCCGGGGAAGGTGCTCCTGCTGGGCTGGCACGGAGCCACTTCACAAGGCCCTCTCCAGCCAGGCCCTGAGACCCATCCCTCCTGAGCCCACACGCCAGCCAAATAAAGCCATTAGAGCTCCCCGCACAGGCTGTCCCTTTACTCTCCTACTTGCCTTGGGCTGCTCCCCGCCCGTCCCCCACTTTTCATTTGGAAAGTTTCACTTACCCTTCCGGGTCTGGATCACGGCCCCCCTTCTCTCTCAGCACCCCTTTCCATCACCACTGACCCCAGAGCCTCACGCAGCGCCCCCTCCCCAGAAAAAGCTTCATTCCCCATTCCAGGCGCCCACAGCAGGTGGTGAGTCCCTCCATTGTAGCTTTGTGGTTTCTGTGCTGTACTCCCCACTAGACTGTGATCCCCTCAAGGTCAGGAAAAACATCTTTTTCATCTCATTATCAGCCCAGCACCTGAGACGGCACCTGGCACTTAGGAGTTTATTGGATGGGTTTTAGCCTCAGGGGCCCACAGGTCAGAGGTGGTGTATTTGTTTTTTTTTTTAAAACATCTTTATTGGAGTATAATTGCTTTACAGTGGTGTGTTAGTTTCTGCTGTGTAACAAAGTGAATCAGCTATACGTACACATATATCCCCATAACCCCTCCCTCTTGCGTCTCCCTCCCACTCTCCCTATCCCATCCCTCTAGGTGGTCACAAAGCACCGAGCCGATCTCCCTGTGCTATGCGGCTGCTTCGAGGTGGTGTATTTGCCTCTGCCCCGGATGTCAGCCCAACATGTGGAGAGCACACAGTACCACATATCAGCTGGGACAGGGCTGCTTGCTGCTGGAGGCCCCAACTAGCTCATCTCTCAGGACCGGGTCTTGTTAGCTAGACACTCACTCATCCATCCAGCTGAGAAATGTTTATTGAGCATCTGCTATGTGTGCTCAGCGCGAGGAGTTCAGAGGGGAACAAGGTACAGCCTTGATCCTCTGAGACCCTGAGACCAGGGGGAGAGACGGAAAAGGAAACAGACGTGGTAGGGGAAGCAGAGGGGCTGTCAGATCCACAGAAGAGGCACCTGGCTGCCTGTGGGAGCAGAGAGCGCCTGGAGGCAGTAGAGGCTACAGCAAGCTCAGTACAGATAAATCTGGGAGGGCGGGTGGACGCTGAGCCATGCTGTCTTCAGCGTGCGTGAGGCAGCACAGACAGGCTCGCGTCGGAAGGAGGGCTGCGTTAGGAACCAGAGTCCCCAGCCAACGTGTGGGGAGGCCTGTTACAGATTCCAGGCACAGAGCTGTTGAGACACAGGCCACTAATTTACACCCACCCTTTTTTTTCTTTTCCTTCATGCTAACTGGCATCCCTGTCTGACCTTCCCCAGTCCCCTGACAACCTGGGTGTCTGCCTGGCTAGCCGCCATCCAGAATTTATTTTTTTCCAAGTCCTGGCTGACACCCACAACACATGGGGGCGGGGCAGGGGAGGAGGGGGACCGAGCAGTTTGTGCTTGTGCAAAGCCGATTCTTCCATTCAATCCCTGTGCCGGGATGGGGCCGGCTTCCCTCTGAAGTGTTGCCCAGGCACCAGGGCTGCCTCTGTCCTAGTCCCTTGAGACACCCAGGCCGATTTCTGTGCAGATGGTACCAGCAGATGCCAGTCCCTGGGAGAATCTCTCCTCCCTAGCTAATGAGGGGAGCAGGCGAAGAGACCAGAGAAAGTGATCAGGGGTGGGAAGTGGAACAAACACTAGATTAAGAATTAGGAACCCTGGGTTCTAGTCCTAACTCTGCCACTAATGAGCTGTGTGACACTGGGCAAGTCGCTTCACCTCTCTGAGCCTCGGTGTTCCTGTTGTCTGAATCCGAGATTCTAGCCATCAGGATGGCGGCATATGCTGTTCTGAAAGAAAAGAGAACTGGGTCCTCATTCCTCCTCCACCGTTAACCTACCGTATGATGTTGGGTAAATTCCCTCATTTCTCTGTGCTCAAGACAGCCATGAGCCACATGGCATACAGCATGGGATTAAAACTGAGCTGGCATAAAGCAAGGGTCCCACTGAACCCAGGAAGAGACCATGCGGATCCGTGAAGTGCTTTTCCCCACCTTCTGCCACCGCCCCTGCCCTGGGCTTCCAGTCACAAGGAAGGAGCTGGTCCACCTGCCGCGTTTTCGGTCCTGCTCTGAACCCCCGCCCTTCCTCGCCACTTATACATCTCCCTCCACTTAGCCAGCAACCTCTGTGGCCATCTGTGGCTCAGATGTGCCGGCCCAGGGAGCTCTGGGACCAGCTCTGGGAAGTCTCACCTTCAGGGACCCGAGTTCTCACCCCGTGCAAAGAGGGTCCCGCCTTTGAGGGGCAGGCGGAGCTGGCTGCACACTCGGTAGAGGTGAAGCTGGGCCTGTCCCCAGCCCCACAACACATGGATAACAGCCACAGGGGCTTAGAAGCATCCACGAGGGCTAATGATCAGATGACCCCACTTTTCACTCACGGAAAGAGCAGAGAAACAGCAATTAGGCATTCAGGTCTGGACTTGAGGTCAGGCTGGCCACAGCAGCCCCTCCAGCCTCTTAGCAAATGCACAGGTGTGTCTGCTGCCAGAGGACTGGGCAGTGGGGTCCGTGGAGGCTAGTGGGCATGGCTGAGAACTGGGGCTGGTGGGTGGCCATCCAGGCAGAGGGGGATATGGGGTGAGGGGCAAGATGGATGGGAAGTTTCTTCAGACTCTGAGGCCCTATGAAAGGGGGGAATAAATAAAAACCTTGGAAGAGAAGACCCCAGAGAGAGTCCCGCTGATGAAGTGGGTGGGCCATGAGAAATCTGAGGAACGCAGCAGTGGGCTGGGGGCACGGGGTCGTTTACACAGTACTGCAGGCGGCTAGGCATTTCCAACCTATACAGTTCATGTCTGGTTATGCGGCCCCTGCTGTGCTCCTGGGGCAGCAGAGTGCCTTGAAATTTGGAGATCCCATAAAGGAATGGGGAGACCCAGGGGTTCCCTAGATATCCATGGAAGTTTCTGGAATAATAATGATAACCAACGTTTACGTAGCACTCACATGCAGTAACTCTAGTTTTCGCAACAGCACTGTAAGATAAGCACTATTATTTTCCACACTTTATAGATAAGGGAAGGAAGGCACAGAGAGGTTAAGTAACATGTTCAAGGGCAAACAGCTGATTAGTGCCAGAGCTAGACTTTGAATCACGGAAGTCTCCTTCCAAAGCCTGTGTTCTTAACTGCTACGCAGCACAGCCTCTCCACAGAGAAGTAGGCTGCTGCCTTCTTCAGGGCAGGGGCCTGCCTCTGTCGGGGTGAACCTGCTAGAAAGACTAGGGACTCCAGGGCTAGCCCTGGCCCACACCCGCCTGGGGCCTGGGGGAATCAACCCCAAGACCCAGCACCTGCCACTCAGACAGCTGGCCAGGGCTGGGGGCTGGGATCTCACACCACCACGTTCTCCACAGGGCTACGCAGCCATCAGTTTTTGGCTGAAACTCCCATCTGTAGCCCAGTCTTCCTGAAAATTTTACAAATACTGGAAGATAAAAGCACAGGGACCGTCATGAATGGAGTGGGTTTTTAAGAGACACTGCATCACATCCAGATCCCTCTGATGTGAGTAATTTGAATGCGGACGCGTTTCTGGATTGTTTGCTGAATTATGCATCAGCAGCTTCTGGTGCCGTAAAAAAAAAACAAAAAAAAAAGAAAAAAACAAAACAACCCACCGTCACACAGCTGCTCTGAAACCTGCAGCAATGGAGACAGTTGGGTTCACAGTCTGGAAACTGAGATCCGTCTTTGATGATCGTGAACCAGCAGAACAAGAGAGAGGCCAGGAGAAGGGAGACAAGGTAGCAGGAAGAACTGGGGGGACAGGAGTGAGATAAGACGCCTTCCATCCAACACGCTCAGGAAAGCCACTCCCAGAGGGAGAGACCCAGAGGGAAGGTGGGCACACGGGAGCTTCCTGGAAGCCTGGCCACATCACAGCACTCGGAAGAGAAGGAAGACAGATGGGGGGATTTGCCCAGGGGAAGGATGAGACAGCATTACCACGGAAGTGCGCTGCCCTGCTCCAAGTAGGGGTTCCCGATGGTGGGGCCCTTCCTGCTGGGCCAAGGATGGTTACTGCTGCCATTATTAACTTCTTTTCCAAGTGTTTTCACATGTATTGCACCCTGGGATCTTTATTTAAAAACAACAAATAATGACAGCGTGCCTGACGGCACTGAGCAGAGAGATAACACACCTAAGTCACACGGTAGCTGAGTGGCTGGAGTGAAGGTGGCATCCCAGTTTCCTGACTCCCAGCCACCTTCCCTTCCATCGGCCCAGGCTTCGCATCTCATGGCGGAGGCTCCCAGCATCTCTGACACCCATCAGACCCATTGCTTAGGCTTAGGTGGCAATGCCAAGTCCTGTGCCAAGTCCTGTGCAACAGAAGGCAGAGGCACCAAATCCCTGAGCCAGGCCACCTGGTCCAGAGCTGAGCTCGGCCTCTTCTAAGGGGTGTCCTTGAGCAGGTTATTTAACCTTCTGTGCTTCAGTTTCCTCATCTGCAAAATAGGCCTGATAATGGTTCTTACACCTCATTGAATGAGACAGTACATTTGAAGCCTTTCGCTCAAGGCTAAGGAGATAGTAGGCAGTCAATACATATCACGTGATGTTTTCATTATCGTTATTTTCCTGCAAAACTCATGTGAGTTCAGAAGGCTGATCCCAAAGTTGGCCTGTGAAGACCCTGACGAGTGTCCTGCCCTCCTGAGGGGACCAGGGCAGGTTCTGTTAAGTTTCCCAAACAAGGACCCTCAAACCAGGAGGCCCCAGGGTGTGCTGGAATCTGCTCTGCTGGTCTGGCAGGACCCTGTCTTGGTCCTTTGCCTGAAACCAATGAGCACAAACCACCCTCCTGGACTGGCCCAGCTTGGGAGCTTGGGCTCCAGGGACGCAGGGGGCCCTCAGCCCAATTATAAATCAGTCTAGCAGCCCTCGTCAAGCCCATTGTCATAAATGGCTCTAAAAGCTCAGCCGTGTCCACCCTCCAGGCTCGGGGCTCCAGGATTAATGAGCATCAGCTGCAGGCAGGCCGATGGGGACAGATGCCGACCTAACGGGCAGGGTGGCCCAGCCCTAGCAGACTCCAGGTGAGCGGGGCTGATGAGCAGGTGTCATTGTCATGCTGCCCCTTTGCTGAGTGTCATTTTGAAAGGCAGGACTGTTGTCATCAAGTGGCATCTCATTACCCCACCCTGGGGTGCCATGGGAGACTCAAGTGACCATCCACAAAGAGCAGGTACTCTGAGGCCACACCCTCTGCCCCTGGGCTGTGTTGGGGACCTGGCTTTTTTTTTTTTTCAAGGTTTCTCAACCTTGGAGCTGGAGAGAGGTTTGAGAATCCTGGCATGCCCTCCCTCCCCACACCACCTGGTTGGTGCTGCATCTAAGTGTAGAAGTCTGCTAGAAAGTTCCTCAGTCACGTCTCTGGTATAGTCAGATTTCCCAAATACATGGGCTTGGAGTTTGCCCAGAGTTCACATACATCTGTGCAGGTTTCAATGAGCACGAGCGCCCAGCATCGTGCTGACCACCCAGGAGGCACAGTCCAGCCCCTGCAGGACTTGTCTGTCACTCAGGAGCACAGGCCCTAGGGAGATGGTTCAGAAGCATAAAATATAACAACAACAACAACAGTAATGGTGATCATTTATTGAGAACCTATTATGTGCCAGGCACTGTTCTAAGCTCCTTAAATGTACTAACTTAGTAACTAAAAATGAAAGACACTGAGTAATCAATGTCGAATTACATTAAGGCAGTCAATGCAGGTGAAACAGAAATGGGAAAGATCACTTAAACTGGCTGGAGAGATGGAGAAAGGCTTCATGGAGGAGGCAGGACCAACCTGGCCCTGCTGGAGTGTGGGAGGAATGTTCCAGAAGCAGCAGCAGGCACACCAGGGCCGAGGTAGAGTGAGTCCCCTGAAGAGCGCGTGTCTGCGCTTCAGAGGGCAGAGGTTGGGGCCACGATGTGCAGTGGACTCCTGCCTCTGAAAATGTTATTAGGGTGACATTTCAAAAGCAGGGTTTTATTCCTCATGAAAGTTGTCTTCTCTTAACTGTGGCTTCACTGCTTCCTTTCCATTTCTTTCTAGAATGTGATTTTTTTTTTATTTTTTTAAGGTAAAATTTACACACAGGGAAATGTATAGATCTTAAGTGTACACTTTGATAAGCTTTTTTTAAAAAAAATAAATGTATTTATTTATTTTTGGCTGCATTGGGTCTTCGTTGCTGTGCGTGGGCTACTCTTCGTTGTGGTGCACGGACTTCTCGTTGCAGTGGCTTCTCTTGTTGCAGAGCATGGGCTCTAGGCACACAAGCTCAGTAGTTGTGGCTTGTGGGCTTACTTGTTCCGTGGCATGTGGGATCTTCCTGGACCAGGGCTCGAACCTGTGTCCCCTGCACTGGCAGGAGGATTCTTAACCACTTTGCCACCAGGGAAGCCCCTCGATGAGCTTTTGACAAATGCATTCACTGGTGTAACTAACATCCTAATCAAGATCTGGACACTTCCATGGGGCCTGAAGAATAAGGAATTTAACATTTAAATTGTTCTGTTCCTACATCTTCTGGGCATTTGTGGATGGGAAGAACTCAAAATGATCAACTTCCTCTCATGCCCAACTCTGATCCACTCTCCCATCCCAGGAGAAAAAATAAAATTAAACCATATCTAGAGAGACAAATGCCTAGTGAGGGTTTGTGTTACTCATCTTCATGTCCCCAGAACCAAGCCTGTTACATGGCGCAGAGCAGATGTCCATTCGTGTTTCTTAAATTAGGGAAAGAACGAACACACTCAGACTAATGTTTCATGGAAATGATGAACTCCGCTTTCCCTAAGCTCCCATATGACACTGACAATCATGAAAACTTCCTGTCCCCTCTCTTGGGACTGGAGGGGAGGCCCCAGCAAAATGCAAAAGAGCATTTTCCTGTTATCCACCCCCAGCCCTGAACTCAACTGCGTTTTCCACAGCCAGGCCATCGCAGGCTTCAAATTCCAGGGTCTTGAGAAAAGCAGACTTGGGGCACAAAGAATGCCCATCTGTCCCCTAAGCTATTCAGGCGACAACGTCTGAGACAAAATGTGCTCCCACCTCAGACACCCTCACGCTTTTTCCCCAGATCCTTCCCCGTGTGGAAGAGCCAGGCCACTCCTTAATAGCTTTCAGGCAAAAGCGTAACAAGGCTTCCAGGGCAAAGAGAAGCTTCAGGAAGGACCATCCATATGCATGTGGCCCATTTACTTCCTGGCCTAATCAGCACCTGGATGGGGCCCGGAGCTGACTACTCGCCAATACGCTCACCGTCAGGGTCCCTGGGAAAGCTCCCTCTGCACAGCTTGCTGGAGACTGCGGGCTTCGAAACAGCATAAGCCAGCATTCCAATCAGATTATTTCTTACTTGAAGTATTGCACAAAAGAGAAAAAAATAATGCTGAACATTCTGTTCATGGGAGAAAAAATAGCAGCAGAAAACTGTCACATTGTTTGCTCTATTTTCAATTTCATTCCCGAGCCCTGGAAATAGCTATCCACGCGAGGAGGCCAGAGGAGGACTCTGGCAACCTGACACACGGATCCCAGCTCGGGGTCTGGGTGCAGAGGTAAAGGGTGCAGTTGGGAGGGTGGGAGCAGCCTGACGGGCCACAGAGGGTCGGGTGAGTCCGCTGAGGAGAAGAAACACCGAATCAAAAATGATGGAGAGCGTCAGCTGCTGGGCACTGTCGGATGCAGACGGGGTGTAGCTCACAGAGCCGTGGTTCTCAACCTCGGTCACACACTGAGATCATCACCTGGGAGTTTTGAAACATAATGCTATCAAAAGGTAGTTACACGCATCTACGCGTGGATAAAATTGCATAGAACTGAGTATGTGCGCACACATAAACACACACACGAGTATACACAGCGACCGGCAAAATCCGAATGGGGAATTCTGGTGGATGGCACCTTATGTCGATTTCCTGCTTGTGATGTTGTACCACAGTTACCTAAAAATGTTATTGTGGGGGGAAACTGAATGGAGGGTACAAGGGACCTCTGTATAATTTCTTGCAAGTGCGTGCAAATTCACAATTATTTCAAAATAGAAAGTTTTTAGAACGTGCTGCTGGGGTCTGATTTAATGAGTCTAGGGTGCAGCCTCTGCTCCAGAGTTCTCAAAGCTCTCCAGGCGATTCCGTGTGCCGCCAAGGTTGAGAACCGTTGCTCCAGAAGTGGAGATGCTGACTGGGAAGGTAAGACGAACACGTGAAATTGGGAAACCATCCACATGTGCTTCTGTACCGAAGCCTTCACGGATACCTGCTGAATAAATAAATGAACTGCTCAACAGCTGCGTAAAGTGTTACAGGCGTTCAGAGAAAGAGCGAGGTGCAGTATGAGGGAAGGCTTTGCGGAGCCGTGGGATTCAACCAGGATTTGACAGAGGTGGAGAATTCAGATGGAGGACCCGGGCAAGGGCACTGCGGGTGGGCAAGGAAAGGTTTGGAGATGGCGTGAGGGGAGGGGGAGGCAGAGGAAGAGGGGGAGGGGGATTGAATCTGGCACAGGGAGGAGTGAGGGTGGATGAAGGTGGTAATAATAAGCTGGCTCTCTCCCTGCCTTTGGACAGGTGGCTCTCTCGACCACTTGAACCAGCTTTAAGTCCTTGCAAATTGCCAAGAGCAACTGTCAGCAGAGACAATTCTCCAGAAGACACACAGCCTCTCTTGGGTAACCGCAATGTAGAGAACTTGGAGAGGCTTCAGAATACAGTACCAATGGGTGGAAACGTAAGCAGTCCTCATCGTGGCTCAAAACACCTATCTACCTGCCCTTCAGCTGGCCTTAGATATCCCCAGCACAGAACACAGCCGAGTGCCAGGAAATACCAGAGATGGCCTGAGAATGGCTAAAATAAACACCTCAGTGCCTACACACCAAAGCTAACGCGCTTGACACAGCAGGTCCCTGGAGTACTCACTCAGTGCCTTTTTATTCTTATTTTGCAAACAAGTCTAAATTTGATGATCTCTTTCCAAGTGCACAGAAAATTTCAAAACAAAATGAAACGGGTGACACATGAGCAATCACTGGCAACTGTGACAAGTGATAAGTGACAGACACCCCAACAGCAGAGGGGAGACAGAAATTTAGATAAAGTAACCTGAGGCGCTCATCTGACAGAGGAAGGCCACCTCAGCAAGGCTGAGGGGCTCTGTTTGTAGAGGTAAAGAAAGAGCTTTAAGATGCTCAAGCCCAAGTTCTAAAAGCCCTGTGGAGCCTCTCCTTGCTTTTTCCTTGTGCCCGTTATTCATCTGTCCAGTGTATATACAAAGGTGACTGGCTGTGCCCTGCTTGCAGGATGCCAGTTGGTGAGGGGCAGCTGGCTAGCCTTCCTGATTCTAGAGAACGCCCTCTGCCCAAAATACTAGTGCCCACCCTGAAGCTTGTTTTCTTCCCTGGAGCACCCACCGCTGCCCTCCCAGGGCACGCAGAGCAAAGGGCAGGCTGGGCAGTGCCCCCTTCACATCCCCATCCCAGAAAGTAGCACTCAGAGTGGAGACAGAAGAGAAGACGGGTCTTTCCTGCCAAACTGCCTTGGACTGCGAGGCCTGGACGCAAGCATATAGCCCCAGGGGTGGCAGGGAAGGGGTACGGAGGCTCCAGACGCAGGCATCCTGACGTGTAGCCACGCACTGTCCTCCTCCAGAGCCCAGCCCCCAGTCACGTGCTCTCTCAGGATGCCATGTCCTGCTTTCATCCAAAGGTGCAAGTTGAGAAAGAGAAATTAGGTGGGGACGAGAGGCTTTTAGAAGCCCCGTGCACACAGGAGTAGGCGAAAATATTAGCCTAAAACCAGGCAGCGGCTAAGGCGAGGGGGCCCAGGCACAGTCTGCAGCTCTAATTGCTGCTAAAGATCGCCAGGCAGCCTGGGTGACACCTGGAAGTCTTCCGTGGATCCTCAGGCGCAAACATAAATCATCTCCCCTCACTTGTTACTAATCTTGCTCTCCTGCTGTGTCAGCCGGATTCCCGCACTGGCCCGGGGTTAAACGGGGACTTCGGTTCCCTCCTAGGTTTTTCTCTTCTTTCTCTCCGACCTCCTCCCCCACCCTCATCCCTACCGAAAGCGATGACAGAGGAGAGCAAACTCCAAAAGATAGGTTTCTAGCTTCACTCTGCAGGCGGGGGGCGGGTGTGTGCAGAGAGAAAAGGAAGAGGGTGTTTGGGCGCCGATGGAGGGGGACAGAAGCTGAGTGACCAGGAGGGAGAAGGTGGCCACCTGGACCCACCCTGCAGACTCTCACTGGCCAGTGTCCCTTCCAAGGCAAACCCCCTCTCAGTTCCCGGGGCGGCCAAGTGAGTGTGCTTCAGAGACACTTCCTTTCCCGCGGGGCTGGCCTCAAGCAGCGCGATGGGGAGAACAGATCTCACGCCCCCGATAAGCTGGCAGAGGGGCCCGGAGTCATCCCTGTCACTCCTTGGGGCAAGGATGGCCCGGGCTCTGAGGGCGGCTGGGAGAGAAGATCTTTCACTTCTTTTGTGTCCACGGGTCCCCAAGCACCTCTGTGACGCAGTATGGGTCAGATCTCCTTGGGGAATTCACCTGGGGGCCTGACCCTAAATAGTTCCCCAGGAAGCCATGCCTTACGTAACCCTCCCGCAGGCTGACGGATGCTGCATGTGATGTCCTGCTACAGAAAACCCCAGGTAACGTCCCTGAAACCCTTCTGAAAGTTCTCCCTTGAGCCATGAGACAGGCATCCCAGTGACCTCGCCACTGAACCCCTGGGGGACGAGGTGCTGGCCCCCCAGCCTCCTGGCGCAGAGGAAGAGGCTGGATGGGAGCAGTGCGCTTGCATCCAATCCACTCCCCGTTTGCTGCAAACCCACTCTCACAGGCCTCCAAGCCAGGGAGGCACTGGGCAGGTGTCACTGGCCGGGTGACAGAACTAGGATGCTGCCTGGCCAGCGTGGCTTGTGCGCGGTTTCAGCTGAGGCCGCTTAGGCCCTGTCACGCTGCATCCGGCGTGAACCTGGCAACAGGGAGGCCACATGATATAGGGCAATGGCTATGGATGGGGCTGCAGAGCCAGTCCGCTGGGTTGGGATCCAACGAGCTGTGTGACAGCGACTTCTTTAACGTCCCTGTGCCCTGTTTCGTCTACTGTTCAAAGGGTGAGCGCCACATCATAGAGGTACAAGATTAATTGATATAATTCACGTAAAGTGCTTGGAACGGCGCCAAGCCTGGGGAGTGCCTGGTGCAGGCTATGATTACTATTCCGATCGCCACAATTGTTGTTGTTATTCATTATTATTATCCTCTCTTGTGTCTGAGACTAGAAGCTTGGAGGCATGGGATGATGGGGCTCCAGAGGCTGTGTGAGGGAGCAATGCACGTGGAGGGATGCTAGAGGCCTTCCTGTCACCCTCGCTCTCCCCCACTGGCTACCCCGGTGCTGGGCCCCTCCTTGTTGGGGTGGGAGCTCATTCTGCTCTGAGAACCTCAGAAGATAGATGTTTCTGGAGAAGGTAAGAGTAGGGCAGCTGGAGGTGCACGTGCGTGTGTGTGTGGGGGGGGGTGGTGTTACATTCCCCTCCGAGGGGTGTATGTTTCACCCCAAAGCTCTCAGAAGCCATTTGCAAAAATGTGGGCTTTCCAGCCAGGATGAGGACAGCACACAGAGGGGACAGAGTGTGAGCTTTGCTGATTGAAAACCCGGGTTTTAAACTGCCTACTACACGTTGCTTGCCCACAGCTTCATTGAGTATCAGGTTCCTTTGCAAAAGGATGGGCAGAACCAGGCTGTTTCTGCAGCTCCTTCCTGCCACATTTGACTCACCGTGAGATGCCCGGCTCACTCCTTTTTCTCTCTGACTTTACTCCTGCTTCATTCAACCTCCTTAGTCTTGAAAGCAGCCAGAGGAGCAGGGGCAAAGGGAGATGGAGAGCTCCCTGCCCGCCTGAAAGGACTGGTGACAGGTGTTTGTCCTTCCGGGAGAGGAGGCAGGTCTCCAGGGTCCAGAGCCCAGGCCACAAAGCCAGGAGCCAATGGGCTGAGTGGAGGCACCCAGGCGGCACACAGCCCATCCCTAGCACAGCCCGGGTGCGATTCTGGATTCTAGCCACACATGCCCACTTGGCATGAAATATACACTATGAGGATGTACAGAGAGCCTCTGAATTCCTTATTCCTCAGATTCCCCATTCTTTAGAGCAGTTTTACCGGTTTTGATTGAGACCTACTCAGGAGATCTCACTCACATCGAAACCCAGGATCAAACAATACTTTTCTGGAAAACAAGTCTTACTCTTGCTTCCCGCAATGCACTCTGATATTTTCTAATCCCATTCCGTTTTTAAGAATATCAGTCCCAGCCCACGGAATTGACTTAATGGCCCACTAAGAGGTTGTGACCCTGGTTTGGAAAGCACTGTTTGAGAGGCAGGAACGTGATTCCGCATGGCCGCAGTGTAGGCCACCAAGACCTCATTTTTTTGGAAGCACAGAATGCCTGACAAATTCAGTGACTGAATAGCCCCAGGGCTAAACTGCAGGGTGACAAGGACTTTCCGGAGGCCTGGGCCACTTTGGAGAAGGACTTCCGTATCACCCCAATGACTAGCTCTCAGCACAGACCTCAGCTGGCTCATTCGGAAAGGACGGCACATTTCTCCTGCCATGGGACTCCACGCGCTGTCCTTGTGGGCCGTGAAGGAAGCTGCGTTAGGTAAGTCACGCGCTCTCCAAGAACTTCTTAGAAATTGCAGTTACTAAGCTACTCCACCTGAGACTTTCCCTTGTTTCTGAGACTTTCAGGAATGCAGTATCTCAGGCCCTTTCTAATTCACCCGCTGTTCACCTTTAATTCTTCTTTCTGCCTTTTGATGTTAAAGGACCCCCAGGAGCCACCTGACCACATGAGATGGGGCAAAGGACTGCTCCTCTGGCCTCTTCGATTCACAGCTGCTGCTTCCTTCTTGCCAAGATGTCACTTATTTAGGCACACTCGATTTTTTATCATACGACAAACTCACGAAACTTTCCAAAAGGCCCAGACTCCTATTTTCAGGCGAGAAGGGCGTGACGCAGAGAAGGTGGTGACCTGCCTGGAGTCACATGGATGACTGGAGTCAGGGCTAGAGTTCAGATGACCTGTCCCCCGGCCCCAGCACCCCACACAGCTCTCCACGAACGGAAGTAAGAAGGGCCAAGTCTCCGATACTCCTGGGTTTACCCTCTGCTGTATTAGCAGAGAGGGCTGAGGGCGTCTCAAGAGAACTGAATGGAGTGGGTGATGATTTGCGGGGGAAACCCAACCTTCCAGGCCTCATTTCCCCCTTTTCTAAAGAGAAGGAAAGCACGCCCAAGTGGGATATCTGCTTCTGTAAGGACCAATCAGCTCAGCATCCTTATGTTTCATGTGAAGTTGGGGGGCTGGGCGCTCTAGCCATACCCGCGCTAACAGACCTGGGTTTGTGGATCTAGAGAGACAGATATTGACACTCTCGTTTGTTCTGAGTGGTCCCTCCCCGTCAGACCTCCCTGCGATGAGCAGGGGCTCATTATCTCAGCTGGCCTTCCCCTCCCCGAGCCTGGCTGAGGTGGCCTGACCCTTGCTGGGATACCCCACCCCCAGGACTGGGCCGTTCTCTGAACAGCAGGGCTGAGATGGACTGGCGTGGATCACAGCCGCCCTGGTGATTTCCACAGGACAGTGCATCAATCCAGTTTTCTATTGTGAGACATGTTTACGAGTCCGTTGATCCAGCTCTCTGGTTTCTTTCAGGAATGGAGATGCTTCTTGGTGGTGCACACGCACACACACACTCACACGCATGCACACAGGCACACGGACTGTTCAGGTCCTATGTTCCAGCATGTCTCCTAGGGACCAATCTACTTTAAAAAAAATTCCTGGGGCTATATCAATACCTCTCTCCTGGTCTGAGGTGCAGGCCTCTGTTTGTGGGGCAGGTCATAGCCAACTGAGCTAAGTGGGGCCAATTCTTTGCTTTCTAGGGTGGATCCAGGGCTTTGTTGAATTTTCAAAAATGCTCAATGAAACAGTTTATTCATATCACAATCCCTGGCTGTCTCACAGCCACCCTTAAACTTAGAACACTGAGATTTTTCACATCGGAAATGAGGACTGTCTACCACATTAGCAAAGATTTAATAAATTTCATAGCTTTCTAGTGAGAACATAAATTGGAACAATACTTTTAGAAAACAATTTAGTAATAGATAGCCAAACTTGAACGTGTTTATACCTCTGACCTAGAAACACCACTTCTGGGAATCTAGCCAAAGGAAATAGCCTGAAATACAGAGATTAAAAAAAAGCAAGGCAAAACCTTTATGCACAATCATTTTCATATTAGCATTATTTATCACTTGAAAATGAGAAATAACTTAAATTTTATAAACAGTAAGGGAGTGGGTAAGTAAATTATGATATATGCACGTAATAGAGTATTAAGCACATGTTTAAAATTACGTTTATGAAGGGTTTACAAGTGGGGAAATTACTAGAGTTACAAGGTTTCATGTATATATCTATATATGATTTCCTTTCCAGCCCATTCAGTGAATATATATATATATATATATATAGACATATATACATAAGAACCTTAATTATGGAAAATAATTGACATAAAAATGGGAAGGAAATATCAATATTAACCATGGCTATGGAGGTAGCACTCTGGGTATGTATTTCCTTTTATCTTTCTTATCCATTTCTGTATTTTCCAAAGAAAACTAAAACTTTTCATTTTAAATTCATTCTTTTTAAAACTTTGAACAGAAAAGTACGTTATAGAGGGAAAAGACCAGTCACATATCTGCCACCACATGTGCAGGTGACCTCAGGGAAGTTACGTGACCTTTTTGCCTCCCTCCCTCCCCCACCCATCACCCCTCCCTCCAATCTCTGTAATGAGTGTGTAGGATCACATGATCTCTAGAATCCATCCTGCTCTCACATTCTGTGTCTCAAAATATCATCCCCCTGTGTTTGAGAGTGGAATCTCAAAAAGGGGCCCAAGAGGCGTAACCAGCTTACGAGTAAAATACTATAATCATCCTAACGAGCGATGGACTTGGAAGGGTCTTCTAGAAGATGCAGCTGTTCTTTTACAGTCAGCAGAGAAACATGCTGACACGATGTCCTTGGGTTTGGACATCTGGAGCCAAACACCCGAAAGAAGGGGTTTGCTGGCAGCTGTGCTGTGAAGCCAGGAATGGCGGTTGGGGGAGGTGGAGCCTCAGCCCCGAGTCTCCATCCACCAGCCCGGCTATAGCTAATCTCCTGGGCCCAGGGCAGACGGCATGATGACGCATGCTGGGACAGCAGGACAAATCTCACATCCTACAACCTCCTCTGGTGGCTCCAGCCCCCAGCATCCCCCCTTGACCAAACACCAGGGATGTTTTTGTCTGTTTTGAGCATGGGGCACCTCCTCACAGTGTGTGACTGTCTCATGTCTCTGAGTCCCAGTTCCTCAGTGGTCTTATCTGGCATCCTTGAGGTCTGCCCCTCTCTTGATAATCCCACTTCACCTGGATGGTTCACAGAGGAGGAGAAACGAGGAGAATCCACATACTAAACTAGCCTCCTACCCTGGACAAGAGGATGAATGAATCTCTCAGGTCTCTTCCAAGGTGCAATTCCACAATTGGATAATTTCATGTGATTGTACAGTCGTCCCCTGGGATTTGCAAGGGGTTGGTTCCAGGACCCCCATAGGTACCAAAATCCATGGACGCTCAAGTCCCTTATATACAATGGCATAGTACAGTGGACCTCCTGTATCCACAGGTCCACATCCACAGATACAGAGGGCCGGGAGACTGCATCTCTCCTCTGGACCTTGGCCATCTTCCTCACAGTTCAAAGAAAATAAGGACCTGCTTCTAGACCTGATACCTGACCAGTATGTACCAGGAAGGGTGGAAGATAAAATAGTGAAATATTTCCACACTGGTTGTTAAGTAGCCACTGCCTTCTGACACTCCCTGTTGCCCCAGAAGCCCAGCCTCTTCTCCTAGGATACTGCTCAAGGACCTCCCTAAGGAGGCCTGCCTGGCCCTGCAGGGGACCTCTGGGATCTTGACCCAGCAGTAAGCTTTATGCCCTTGGTGGTGAAATGTTTTGAGTCTCGCCTCTCCAGCTCCCTCTTCCTGAATTGAGTCTATTGGGTTGAGAGAAGCTAAGACTGTAAGTCCTTGAGGGGAGAGTTGTATGTGATAACCGGGATGGTTTAAAAGTAGTAAGGACAAGTTTTGGTTTGGATCGCCTAGATGTCCCTACTGCTTGTGGGAGCTGGGGAAGGGGGCACAGTGGTAGGCAAACAGGTGAGGGAACGTGGGCTGTGTTCATCTGCCCCGCGCTCCTGCTTGCTTTGTAGGGCTCACATTTCCTCCTTACAGACAGGGTTGAAGGTCCTACTGAGTGAGGAGACACTGTAGTATCACATGGGCATCACGGTCCTCCCTCCTGGGCTCTTCAGGCAGCTACTGAGCAGTCCCTGCCTTTCCCACCTGGCACCTTGAGAAGGCAGAAGGAAGCAGAGATGCTTTTCCTGGCTCTAAGGGGAGGGGAAGCATGGAGATGCTGAGCAGGTGGCCTCAGGTCACCTCGTCTATCATACGGACAGTTGGGAACAGACCCAGCCTAGCCCTTTCCCCTCCACAGGAGGATCGCGGGATTACCACCTCCATTCCGATCGGCAGAGGAGATCTCTGGTGGGACTGCATTCTGTTCTCTATAAGTGGGAGATGTGGTTACGAGATGGAGGCCAGAGGGACTGGTTTCATGGAGGGAGGAGGGGCCAAAGTGCTGCCTTTTGATAATAAAGCCTTTGTCTTTCTGGGCTGCCCTCCCCCAGCACTCACCCCACCCCCAGGTCCTGGTGGGAAAGGCCACCATCATGTTACACTTTCACAGAATCTCCACTGGGAGATGTAGAAGATGCCAGGGACCTCTCTGAACTGCAGGGATTGCCCTTTCCGCCCGTCCGTCCATCCCCTCACTGCAGGTTAGCATCCCTCCTGGGCAGGGATGCCACTGACAGCCAAAACCTCAGATGTGAGCCCCAGGAGATAACAGCCCCGAGGCAAACCCCAGTCCTCAGCAGTGTCTTGTAGAAGAAGTTCTGGTGTCTTGGCCGTCATCCCAATTATGTTCGCCCCATGCTATGATCTGGCTGTCAAGGATGAAAGGAACTTGGGGGGGTTTAATGCAAGGAAATGTTTAGAAACAGAGAGAATGAAAGGAACAAGCTTGCGCTCATATGTTTTCACTTGAATGTATTGCGATCTGGCAGAGGAAGAGGGACGTTTAACTTCTAATTAATGAGCTGCTCCATTTGTCCAAACAGCTCTCCCTTCTCTCCCCTCCCCGCAGATGAAGGCCCTGTCACCTCGAGCGGGTGATGCTCTGCACAGGTTCTATTTCCCTGGTCTCCGTTAGGCAACTCCCACCAATCGAATCGTGTGCGGTCGTCTCCCTGCCCTGCTTGAGCCTCAGCCCTGAAATCCCTCATCAACAACTAGTTCTGATGCTTAACTGACAAGACCAGAACCTGTGAAGGGTATTTTACGGGCTTTGCCTCTTGCCACCAAATCTTTCTCAAACTGGAACTGCTTTCAAGTTACTGACACCAAAGGGCCCGGAAGGTAAGAACGGGCTGTTACTGCCATTGTTACATTCATAGGTATTTTTGGAAATTTGGGTCTTGTCAACTCATCACAAGGCTTTAGCAAGGCCCTGCTTTCAAGTTCTGTTCCAATCTAAGCAAGAGCCACGTGAGTCCAGACGTGCTGTTTAGAGTTACATGATCTTTATAAACACAGAGGAACGGAAGACACAGGCAAACAATGTGTCCATTGAAGTGTGAGCAGAAAAGGAGACCCAGAAGTTCTGGCATCCAACCCACTGCCGAGCAGCACCCCTTGTTCAAAGCACACCCCTCACCACCTCCACTTCTCAGTTGCACACCCCAGACTTCCCAGGGCCCTCTTCTCTAGATCATGTAGGTCCTTATGCTTAGAGTGTGAGGGATTCCAAATTCCTCCACCAGTCACATCCCTGAGTGTCTTGACCACCCCAGACATTTCTGAAATGGTCTAGCTCCTCCTGACCTCCCCAAATCCAATAAACAACTTCTTTTACAAAGTTCTATCCTCAGGGGGCCTCTCCCAAGCCTTCAGAGTTGCTCAGCTTTCCCCCCACCTAATACCCCCAATAGAGCTGCTCCGGCTGCTTAGAAAGCGCTTCCCTCTGCTCTGCTCATGGCTGGCTCCTTGTCATCCTGTAGATCTCAGGGTGGGTGTTTCTTCCTGTCATTCAGAGTAGAGCCCCCCACCTGATTATCCTCTATTTCAACACCCTATTTGTTTCTCTCAAAGCCCTTATTACTTATTATTTTATTGTTTGTTTTTTGTCTTGTCTCCCTCTCTAGACCTTGGCTCCAAGTGTTGAATGAACAAATGAATGAATGAATGAATTGGATGGATGGATGAAACTGCACGCCTGCCACATGCCAGGCACTCTTCCTACACTGGTGATGCAGCATTCAACGAGACAGATGCCCTCATGGAGCTTATCATCTTGCACACAGAGGCCCTGTGGGAAACTGAAATTGTGGGAGGCTTATGCAAAAACGAAGAGGCTTAGAGGCAGAAGGAAGGGAATGGCATCTCGTAAGCTGAAAGCTAAATCCAGTCTAAATATCACAGAAAATCTATTAGTGCTGCCAGCTTGGAGGGCAATTGCTTTCTAATATAATAAGATCTTCCTTGGAGGCGATTATGAGGCCCTGATAGGGATCAGGTGACATGTTGAGGTTTTGCAGATGGATTAATTTCTGTTTACATCTAGTTGCTTGTGGCATGGAGTTCTTGGTTTTCAGGGAGAAGGTGGGAGAGAGGGCCTCTGGAGAAAGCAGCCCGGACAGAATCCTTTAGGTGATATTCTAGGGAGCACATCACCTGCTGTTGGTCATAGGGTGAGCCAGAAAGAAAACCAGGGGCACTGGGGAGGGACCTCCACTTGGGAAACACTGGCCCAAATTTGGGTGGAGCTCCCCTCTCCTTCCCTCCCAAACCTCAAGGGTGCCGTTGCTGAGGTGGAGAAACTCCCTGGAACAAAACTCTGGGGTTTTAGAGGCAAAGTCACCTGACACACAAAAGAATCGCAGGGCTGAGGGGTAGGGAAAGAAGGAAGGAGGGAAACAGAGAAGGGTGTTTTTCTCTTACACAGCTCGTCTTAAACGCTGTCTCAAACATCAGTACTCTTGTTAATAGATATTCTTCTTCCCTGAGTTTCACACGGAGATAAACTGAGGCCCAGGCACAGTCAAGGACAGACCCAACCACAATAGAGCAGAGTCTGGTTCCTGGCTCACAGCACCGTGACCCAGGGCACACACGGCAAACCCCCAGATCATGACTCTGAAGAGTCCCCGGACAGGGGCTGGTTCACTTTCTCCCAGAGCAGTGAGGTTGCAGCTCACAGGCTCACCGACCGTGCTTTCCATGTCGAGTGAATCAGGGGTCCTAGAGTGTGTGCCAAAGTCCGTCAGGTATCAAGACCTGGGCACCCCACCAGGACATCTGTGAAACAGGAGCAGTGAGCCTGGGAAGGGTCCAGGGGGCTGTTTTTCCCACCATACGGCAGAAATCAGGGCAGATGCCACCAAGAGGCAACCCTCTGCCCATGCCTCTAAGTTCTAACTTGGCCAGACTCAGCCTCAGCATAAACTCACCCTCAATGTAAACTCAAACACAATGGAAAAAAACATCTAAGCCAGTCAATGGTGGCTTATAAGTGGAGTTCCCACACGTCTCTGGTAGCCTGGAACAACCCTGGTTTACGTGAGTCGTCTAGGCAAAATATTAATAATGCCCCCTTTTACTTTAAAACTCTTTTCATTTGGACAACAAATTCTAGGGTCTTCCTACTTGTAATGCACCTGGAAACCCAAATGTTATGGAATCCCCATAGAGATGATGCTATTTTAGAGTATATACACCCACTACTGTTAAAATGCCTCATTCCCACCCCCATATTGACGAGCCACCACACAGAACTCTCGCTACCCCACACACAACATGCAACCATTAACCTGCCACGGTTGCATTATACATACACATAAATATTACGCACACATAAGAGTATGCACCAGCCACCAGCTATGCTCTTATACTCCTAACTCACCACCTGAGTCTCCCAATCACAGCAAATGGAGCTTCCTCCCCTCCACTGTTCGGGCTTAGACACAACCACACGTATCTTAAAATTTGGGGGAGCACCAGGACAAATGCACACACTCGGATATCCATCCCAGTCAACTAAGCCTTCAGGGATTTGAAACCAAAAGGCCCTGGTTGCTATAATGGCTACAACCTTGTAAGGACATGGGTCCAAGTTCGTTAAGAAGCTCTGTGCAGATGAGCCCTGTTGCCTTTGTGATTAATAATCATAATAGACAGTCAGCTGGAGGGCTTCCCAGCTGTGCCTCCCGGGACCGGTTCTGGGATCCCCTCTCTATCCACCAGTGAGTAATGCTTTGGTTTATTGGAGACTCTCCTTTCATTTTTTATGGCTTCAATTAAGTGATGGGGAGAATCCATCATGTAACCTTCTTGCCGCACTGCTAAAGACTTCCGGAGGGGAAAATATTTATCGAACCCCAAACCATCAGAGGAGAGTCTGTGGTAAACCTAACAGGAAGCTGGGGTAGCAGGGAGGTGACCAAGGTGGTGGGAAGAGTGGAAGAGAATATCCACACAGAGGTTTCCTGCCTGGACAAGAGCCGCACTGACTAAAATATCTGCTCAGTTCACAAACATCAGGCTGCTCTCCCCTCGTCGCATCGAATCCCACACCCCCAGGAAGCCTTCCACCGAATAACCCAGTCACGTGGACTCCTGGAGCCCAACAGGTTCAAGGTGGCCACAAGGACACAGATCCTGGCGAGAGGTGGTCCTCGACGTGAGGGGCACCGGATGCTCATCCAATGGGCAGTCCCTGGCCTTATAATACCCACGGAAACATGGCACCCAGCTGAAAACTGCCCACACTCGTGAAACCCACAATCGCTGGGTTGATAAGAAGGCCAAAGGACCCATTTTCTGGTTGTAACTACAAATTCCTCCCAAAGCCAACGACAAGAAATCCTCTCCCAGGTCAATTCATTAGAATCCACAACCTCCTATCCTTGGCCCAGAGATGGCCCTTTCCCTCTCCCTGACCTCTGCCCAGGCAGCCCCGTTGGTAAATGGAGCTGGCTCTTATTCTGCCCTTTAAATTATTCACACCCCAATCTTGGCCACTGGCATTAATCTTTCATTTGCTATTTAGACATCTGATTCCTGGGGCAGGACTGAGAGATGTCACTTGGGAGATCAAGTTGGCCAGAGGGAAGGTCTGAAGGGGGTTGGGGACCTGCAGAGCGACAAGGGCCTGCCTGGAATTAATGGGTTTATCACCCTGTTCCCCATCGCCCAGAGGAGAGGAGCGAGGCACAGGAGACACATATGTGTCTGAAGGAATGAAATCCTAGGTCCACCTGCTTTCTGAGAAGTTTGAGTGTGTGTGCACATGCATGCATGTGTGAGGACAGGGTGACAGTCACTCAGCTCACATCAGGGTGGGCACTGTAGTAGGCTTGTATCTGCCCTGGTGCAGAGCACAGAGGTACCTGGGCATCTACCCAGGAGAGCTGGTAGCTGAGCAAAGAGAATGGGAATCAAATAAAAAGGACACCTATGTGAGCCCCAGGAGACAGTATGGTCTCCATATGCTAATTGGTAATAAATAAAGGTTATGCTGTCTTGGTCCCCAAGACTTCACTCTAACAGAAGAGAAAAGATGAAATATATCCCTTCTCCTCCCCCTTCTCCTCCATGCTCTACGTTCATTATCCTGGTTAATACCCACAACGATCCCAGCAGGTAGGATTATTAGTATCAATACGTTCATTTTACAGGTGAGGAAACTGACGCTTGGAAAGGTTAAGTAAGTTGCCCAAGGTCCCGCGGCTAATGAGAGGTCATACAGAGCTCAAGCTAAGGAAGTGTGACTACAGATACAGAGCTCTCAACCAGTGACTTCAGAAGAAATAAATAGATAAACACAATAACTACCAAAGAGCATTGGGAAACGAGGTTAGAGCTGTGCTGTGTGTACTAGATACATGTATCAAAATTAAATAAAATTTGAGGTCCAGGTCACACCAGCCACATTTCGAGCCCTCATCGTCAATGTGGCTTGTGGATACTGTGATGGCCAGTGCAGATATGACTACGGCCACCATGACTGGAAGTTCTACTGGACAATAGAGGGTGAGAGGGTAATTCAAGATGTTGGTGGAATGGAATGCCCTGCAGGAAAAACATCTGGAGAAAGGATTACATCGACTTGTGAGCTGGTCAGATCCAGAAAGGACAAGAAACAGGGCAACAGGAAAGAAGAGAGCAGAGGGAGTGAGACACAGATCAACAGACTTCATTCAACATCACAGAAGGAAGGGATCTCGAGGATTCACATGCCCAACCCCTTCCCATTACAAATAAGCCCAGTGACCACTCGGGAAGCCACTCCCCTGGGGCACACAGTCTATTAAGTCCAGGGCTCTTCCCATCCCACCCAGCCTGTTACCCCGGGTCCTTTCCATCGTCCTCATTCTTGATCCCTCTGGAGACATGTACACAAGAGGCGATTTTCATAACGATCTCACACTATTCTGACTCCCAACAGGTAAGTTTTGTTTTTTTGGTTTTTTTTGCGGTACGTGGGCCTCTCACTGTTGTGGCCTCTCCCATTGCGGAGCACAGGCTCCGGACGCGCAGCCTCAGCGGCCATGGCTCACGGGCCCAGCCGCTCCGCGGCATGTGGGATCTTCCCGGACCGGGGCACGAACCCGTGTCCCCTGCATCGGCAGGCGGACGCTCAACCACTGCGCCACCAGGGAAGCCCCCAACAGGTCAGTTTTGTTTGGGAGCAATAACTGCCATTATCCCTATGGCTGCACCTTCCCTTCCTGTGATGACACAGGGCTGTTCAAGAATGAAAAAGTTGGGCCTTTGTAAAAGGGAAGCCATTGGAAAGATAAATGGCAAACCTGGAGCTTGGGGAGCTGCCAAGCAGGACTCTGTTCTCTGCTCTGTCCCTAGGGTGTGGGTCAGGGCGCATTGGGAGAAGTCAGTGAACACTTCTCAAGTAAACCAGTGGCTGGCGGGGTGGGTGGATGAATGGATGGACGACACCTGTGTAAAAGTCCTTTGGCCACTTTATAGGCCGGCGCCATAGCCCCCCCCACCGCACCCCACCGCTATTCATCCAAGCACGGGTCCTTCTCCACAAGCCTCAGAACGTAGAACAAATGCAACTGCAACGCCGAGCCCAATATTAAACAGTGGGTGTAATCCTACTGATGATATCAGGACAAAGAAGGGGTTTATGTCTCTGCAAAGGAATGCTGCCGGATGCCGTTTTGCCTGCACTAGGAATCCACAGACTCTCTCCAGGCTAAGTGCATGACCACTCTACGGGGACCCCTGCTTCCCTTCCGGCCTCGAAGATCATTACCTATCTCACTGTGGGAGGCCAATCCATCCTCCTGACACCTCACTTACCGACCAGGTCTGTCGGGGAGCCTCTGACAGCCAGAGATGAAGTGGCAGAAGGGGCCCCTCGCCTGAAGGCTCTTGGGCACTGTTTTCTCCACTCCTCAGAGAACCGCATTTGATCCCCTCTTCACAGGGCCTGCGCTCGGGATCAGGGCTGCCTCCTTTGTCTCTCCAGACCCACGTTCCATGGTGTTCCCTCAAACTACATATTCAGCCATTTAAATGAGTAAACTGTTTTGAAACAAAATGAGAAATCTCAGGATACAGACTCTGTCTGGTAGATAAGGAATGAGGTAATGCTTTAGCTCACAAATTCCTTGAGGGCAGAGATTTTATTTCTGTATCTTTTAAATCTGCATTCCCAACATGCAGGAAAATGCTTGGCATATAATAAACCACCAATATAATGGATGAATGAATAAATGAGAGACAGGGAGAGAGGCTGAGAGAGACCCCAATCAGCACTGACCCTGGTCCTCTGGCTGGTACCCGGTCAGCTACTGTTCCATCCCCAGCAAGGCTAGCCTGCTCCTTGGTCGTTGTCTCTTGCTGGGTCCCCTATCTACCTCCTTCAGTTCTGTGGTGAAGCTGCTTTCTCTGTAACTGCCTGATTCTCATCCTCTAAAGTCTCTCTTCCTAGGTCATTTTGGTTTACTGGGATCAAATTCCCCTAATCCAGTGTCCCTTGTGTTTAAGACTTTTTGAGCTGATTTATGAGAGATTCTGGGCACTGAAAGGGTCTTGGTGATCATCCGTCATCAAGCACCCAGCCAACTCTGCCCTCTGGTTGGCTGGTCCTCCTGGACCCTCTGCAGCCCCGTCACCCATACAGAACCATCCTGCTGCCGTCGGTTTTCTTTTATTATTTTTATTTTACTTTATTTTACTATCTTATTTTATTTTATGATCACACCTGTTCTCAGGTCCTAAAGTGACTTGAACCTAAGAAAGGTTCTCCTCACAGTCTATCAAGGTTCGTTCATCCTGCCCCAGGGTTCTCCATCCTAGGTGTCTACCCCAGTCCCTTGGACTGCAAAGGCATATTCACCTCAAATTCTTGGAATCCTTACCTAGGAACTGCTCTTCCTTACAGGATCGTGCAATCTGTTCTCTACTATGATGTGAGGGTCAAAGCTTCCTGCTGAACATGCCCCCTTGACCTTCCCAAAGTTCCAGAACCAAGATGGACAAAACTCAGCTTAGCCCTTAACACCTGGAATAGTCTGCTTCCAACAAGGCACATTGTACCGTAATGGCTTTTCTTTTTTTTTTTTTTTTTGCGGTACGCGGGCCTCTCACTGTTGTGGCCTCTCCCGTTGCGGAGCACAGGTTCCGGACGCGCAGGCTCAGCGGCCATGGCTCACGGGCCCAGCCGCTCCGCGGCATGTGGGATCCTCCCGGACCGGGGCACGAACCCGCGTCCCCTGCATCGGCAGGCGGACTCTCAACCACTGCGCCACCAGGGAAGCCCACCGTAATGGTTTTTGTTGTCTGATTGTTTAAGGCCTTTATGGAGGATGCTGATGATAAACGGCTTTGAGAATATGAAGCTTGGCTCAGCACCAGTTCATAGACTCACTATTTTAAAGTCAACAGACACACTGGGCACAGTTGGGAGAAAAGAGGGGGAAAGCAGTAGCCCTGCTCTAATTCTGCCTCGAAGACACAGGCAAATGCTCTTGGACAAATCAATGCTTTTCCTTCCATTGCATAAAGAAAAACGGGTGATGACGAGCAGGTGGAGGAACAGAGGGAAAGGAAAAAGGAGGAAGAGCAAGGTCGGGAAGCGGACGGGGAGAAGCAAGGGGGAGGTTTTCTATCCTCTGTGTTTCTATCCTCTGTACATGCTTCCCCTTCGTTTCCTCCACGCCTGATTTCTGCTCTGTTTTAATGGCTGGGGCCAGTAATCTGTTCCCATCGATTGCTACTGATGTTTTTCAATTATATCTGTGACACTTCTGGCAATATGTTTGTAAACACAAAGCCTTCTCAGATCTTGCCTCTTGTCACCTTGCACAAGAGCCATCCTTCGTCACTCTCATATCAGCTGTCATTCGAAGGGGTCAGGAAGGGAGCTCCGCGTCCTTGGTCCTGGACCTTGCCTGTTCTTCTCTTTATGCCAAAGAGCAAACATTCCTCGTTCATTGCCCTCTGGGAAAATGGAAACCTCCCTCTTCAAGTGGGAGAAATAATGGGCGGAAACAAGGAAACAGCCCTACCTGGGGTCGGGCATCGCATCTTGGCCATCTTGGACCACAGTGTTCTGGGGGAGGGAGATGTAGCAGGGAATCCTGCACCCACCTTGCTTGAACCTGGGCTTCGGGAACAAACAACCACACCCTGAGCAGACATAGCTCAGAGACACTCATCCAAATTTTATCCCCAATATCCAGGTGAACAGCAGTAAATTTCCTAAGTTCACCGAGACCGGTAGCTTTCTTACATTGTGAACAAAGACCCATAAATAAGAGAAACAGTTCCCATCGTGACTGAGTGCACACATGCCTACTTAACTGAAATAAAAGCTTAAGGAAACAAAAAAATGTTTCACGAGAAAAATCGCCTTACAACAAGTGATGCACTCTGATATTTTCTGCCCGTTCTTCTAGTCTTTTTTTTAATCTTTAATGCTGACCATCATGTTCCACTAAGTTGACTCATGACTGAGTTGTGGGTTGTGATCCCACAACACACAACTAGTCTAGTTTGAAAAAATATTGGACTAGACCGGGGTCAACAAACTTCTCGGTAAAAGCCAGGTGAGAAATACTTTCAGCTTTGCAGGCCATATTATCTGCCACAACTCCTCAGTTTTGCTGTTGCAGCAGAAAAGCAGCCACAGACAATGAGTAAACAAACAAGTGTGCCTGTGTTCCAACACCACTTTCCTTATGTACACTATAATTCAAATTTCATAGAATTTTCACGTGTCATGAAATATCGTTCTTCTTTTGATTTTTTAAAAACCATTAACTAATGTAAAAACCATTCTTAGCTTGCGGGCTGTACAAAATGAGGGGGTGGTCCAGATTTGGCCTGTGGGCCGTAGTTTGCCAGCCCCCAGCGCACACGATGTCCACCAGCGCTTGGGGTGAGTCTGCCAATCCTTCTCTCCAAGGGTTCAGGCTTCCATGCAACACCACGCCACAGCCGCCCTTAGTCAGGGTCAAGCCCATGTTGATCTTGTGCCTCTGTGTGAGAATCTGAGCTCTAACATATTCAATGAATGGTCACGGTTCCCCTGAACAGTTTTCTCAGAGAGAGAGTGTGTTTCCTCCGTCACGGGTTTCTCACACTGTCTTGAAACATCTCTTTGCTTGCTTATCTTCTCCGTGAGACTGTGAGCCGGTAGACCCCAGAAGCTGCGGGTCCAGGGGAGGGCAGGAAAGCCTCTGTTCTTCCCGAGCCTTTTCTGGGCTCATGGAGGCAACCTACTCAGGAACTCATTCCCAGCTTCTCCACTCTCGGGCTTCAGCTGACCTCAGCCCCACCAGCTAATCTAAAGCCACAGGGGCCCCAGGCGCCCCCCAGATGCCCCAGCACAACAAAAGGCTCTTCACTTCCACGTACCTGAGTAGGAATGAGAACATTCCCTCTTTTTTTACATTATGGTAAAATGCACGTAACATTAAAATTTACCACCTTAACCTTTTTTAAGTGTAGAGTTCACTAGCAATAAGCACACTCACACTGTTGTACAACCAATCTCTAGAACTTTTTTCATCTTGCAGAACTGAAACTCTGGACCCATTAAACAATTCCCCATTCTCCCCCACCGCACCGCCCACCATCTCCTGGAAACCACCATTCTGACTCCTGTCTCCCTGGATTGACTACTCTAGGTGTCATGTAAGTGGAATCATACAGTATTTGGTCGTTTATGACTGGCTTATTTCACTTAGCGTAATGTCCTCAAGGTTCATCCGTGTCATAGCGCATGTCAGAGTTTCCTTCCTTCTTAAAGTTGAATAAGAGAACACTTGATTTTAAAACATGGATCTCCAAATTTTCCTAGGAAGTGAGAGCATAGCTGGGCCTTTCCCAGATTTAATACAAATTTCAAGACAAACTCTCTTCATATTTCCCCCCAGAAATAGCGAGGTTGGATGCCACGCCATATCTCACGTCATTACTCTGTTCTTAGAACACTCCCCGGTCTGATTCACCCTCTCACTCATATTTAGTGTGCTGGCAGGGAGAGCAGCCTTTATTTGGGGCTGAAATTCCCAGATTTAAATCTCAGCTGCTTCTTCGCCATATTAGCTAAACGTTTTGACCAGAACTTCATCTGTAAAATGGAAACACCCACCTTATATGTGATGCTGTTGTAAAAAAATGAGATGAAAAGCAAATTATCTAACACAAAGCTTAGAACTTAGTACTCAAAACTATAACTATTATTAGCCCAATTAATCATTTCCAGGGTCACAGTCTGGTTCCTAATATCCTAAATGAACCCTGGAGATCCCCCAGGAAAATCCCAGAACCTCTTTTTTTGTGTGTGTGGTACGCGGACCTCTCACTGCCGTGGCCTCTCCCGTTGCGGAGCACAGGCTCCGGAGGCGCAGGCCCAGCGGCCATGGCTCACAGGCCCAGCCGCTCCACGGCATGTGGGATCCTCCCGGACCGGGGCACGAACCCGCATCCCCTGCATCAGCAGGCGGACTCTCAACCACTGTGCCACCAGGGAAGCCCAGAACCTCTTTTTTGAGATGCCAAGTGAGTTGCTACAAAAAGTACCACAGTCGGAGCCTGGGACTCAGATGTCAAATACGCCACTGCTTTCCTGTGACCTGGGCAAGCCATCGTCTTTCTATCCCCCAGCCTCCTTCTCTGTGAAGTTTAACAAATAAAGCCTCTAAAATCTTGCTCACAATGAGGCAATGTCTTCAAAGGGCTCTGAGCTTTTCCTAGGGAGGTCATTGTCAAATGTATACCTGTGGTTACAACAGATGCTAATACTTTGGGAACTAATTCACCCAGTTGGTCCCTGAATGCTTTGAGTCTTCACTCTATGCCACGACCCATCCAAGGGGCTGGGAAACAAGGATGAACTAGTGACCCCAGTACCCGTCGACATGCATGGCTGTGCACGTGTGTGATCCAGAGACTGTGACTTATGTAGAACAACGGGTGCCTTATCCAGACCAAACTGATCACCCACCTCAGAGAGGAGGAAGGGGAGAAAGTTAACATCTCTTGGGGATCTATTGTGTTCTACCAGGTATTCTACACCCACAATGACATTTAATCCTTCTCATCTATGAGCACATAGAAAGAAGCACAGTGAGGATATGCAATTAGCCCAAATTCACACATCTGGTATCTCGTAAAGCTGAGATCAGAAACAGGTTTGTCTGCCTCCAAAATCTATAAAGTTTCCACTCTTCCAAGCAGCCATTCTAATGAGAACCAATCCTAAATGTCCATCATAAATCCATCCAGAGATGGATTCACACTGGTGCTATCTAATGGCCTGGCTCTTGTTCCCTTTCTGTCTCCTTTATGGCTCAAGCTAATTAGTGATGTGCTCAGTCCAACATCCAGTGGCCAATTTATGGGCCACTGGGTTCGCAGAGGGAAGGGAAGTAGCATTCATTGAGTGCTTTCCAAGACCCCGGCCCTGTTCCAGGAACTCCTGGCCACACATTAGCTCTCTTAATCTTCATAATAACCCTGTAAAGTGGGTAATTACCCCACTGGACAGAGGGTCAGAAAGGTTAAGTAACTCTAGACAACCCAGAAGGTGGACGGACAGACAAGGTGGTCCAGCACCGCGGGAAATCTCTGAAGGTGAGACCCTCAGGCAAACCCTCCCATAGCCGAGGGCACCAAGCCTGCCTGCCTCGTCAGCCTCGGAGACCCAGGGAAAAGGAAAGTGGGTCATTTATCATTCCTGTCCCTCCAGCCCCTTGAGGGGGCTCGGATTGGTTACACGAGGCCTGAGCTGCGCTCATCCTCTCTCGCCTCCCAAGTGGGCATGACGGAATTATCCAAGAAGGGTAAGTCAGATGGTAGAAGCTGCCCTCCAGAGGGCTGCACGTTTCCAGCACTGTACTAGATACTTTGCATCCATGATCTCAATTGTTTTTTTTGGTTTTTTTTGCGGTACGCGGGCCTCTCACTGTTGTGGCCTCTCCCGCTGCGGAGCACAGGCTCCGGACGCGCAGGCTCAGCGGCCATGGCTCACGGGCCCAGCCGCTCTGCAGCATGTGGGATCCTCCCGGACCGGGGCACGAACCCGTGTCCCCTTCATCGGCAGGCGGACTCTCAACCACTGCACCACCAGGGAATCATTTTTATAGCAGTAATACCAAGTCTTTATTTCCACTTTGCACAATTTGTGTATTATTTCATTTGATTGCTGCCAACAGACCAAAGCTTATAAAGCGATCCTCCCAAGCTCACCCAGTTGGGAAGTGTAAAGCCAGGATTCAGACCCTGCTCACCCACCCTATCCAATCTGTCCTCTGCCACAAACATACTGCAGCGGCAGCCCCACCTTCCATTTGACTGATGGGTAAAACTGAGTCCATCAGCAGAGCAGGGCAGTGGTTGCAGACTCGGGGCTGGACAGTCCCAGTCACACTTCTATCTGGCTTCCCTAGAGATGGTAATGGAGCCAAAGAGAGGAGGTGAGCTGGGAGAAAGCCTTGATAAAAGCTAGTGTTGAAAAATAAAACTGAGTAATCTATTTAATTGTTCATCACTCCTCCCTTCTGCAATAGCACAGCATTTTAAACAATTCTACTCCTCCCTGAAATGATCCAGTAACAAAATATCTGATTGTGACGGGTCCCCCCTCCCGCCTTCTCGGCTGCTGGATGTTTTCTGTTTATCCCGGTTCTGTGTCTTCGTAATTGTGTTATTCACATAGCAACGCACGGGGATGGAAGGACTAGAGCCAGCAGCGCCTGCACCAAGGGGATAACGGGACGTCCCTCCAGGAGGGTGCACCGCTCTCCCCTGGACCCCCCAGGCCACGGGGAGCAACACCCATGGCGACCCCCTGGGCTGCACTGCCCCGGACCGTCTCCTGAGCACGCCCTTTAGCCAAGGAGCCAAGCGTTTGTGAGGACACCACACGCCTGGGCTCTGCCCCCTTTGGGTTCAACTTGGAATTGTTCTTGGAATAAACAGCCTACCCGCAAATGGCGCATTCTGCCAGCGTGTGGTTGCCAAGCTCTGTGCTGGGGCTGTGGCCTGGCCCGGGTGCGAGTCCTGCTCGGGGTTAGCCCTCCACGTACCCGCCCCACCCAGCCATCCTCCTTGGAAGCCACTGTGAAGGCATCTCTCAGGCCCACCTTAGGGCCCGGTGTCTTGCACCAGGTGAGTGAACCACTACGGCCCCTGCCCTTCCCTGGCCACCCTCTCCAGACGCGCTGTGCCACATCCCCTTCCCAAGGGAGCCGTCGGGAACACAGAAAACCTTTCTCCCTGACTCCCCCGCCCCTCGCTGCCAAACCCATAAAAGGGCCGGCGCTGGGCCCCTGTCCTTGGAGGCTGCGCACACGCTCGGGTTGTGTTGGTCTCTTCTGTGCCTCCCCAGTGCCAAGATAATAAAGTGGGAGAGTTCTTCTCCTCCTTCCAAAGTGCAGACCAATTCGCATTTTTTAAAATTACCATTGGAGAACTACACCTAATTAGCCACTTTAAAGGAAAGCTTTTTTAAAAAAAAAAAGTCATAAATTTCTAACTGGCCACGGCTTGGAGCCATACTTTTAAAGCTAATTGTGTGTTTCTGGTACTAACAGGGGAACTGGTAAGTTAGAAGCGGATTTTATGACCTGGGTGGGAAAGAGGAGGGACACAGAGGTCTGACCCGGGCCGGGAGGGTTAATTTCTATTTATTGGAATGCGTGGGTCTCTCTTCATTCCCCCTCTCCCTCCTCCTCAACATCCCCACCTCAACTCCTGCCTTGGTCAGGGGTACCTGCCTTTCAGCTGAATGAGAGGCAGGCCAGCAGGCGGACACCCAGCCAGGCATGGATACAAGGAGGTACAAAGGGAAGAGAAAAAGGGAGAGGAGAGGGATGCTGGAAGGAACAGAAAAGACAGGAGCCACGGGCAGGTTCCAGGAGCCTGTTTCTCACTTGCACCCTCCCATTAAACACCGCGTCGTGTGCCGGGTGGGACCCGGGCAGCACGTGAACGTGGTGACCTGCTCAGCCTGTTCCAAACTGGAGGCTGATGGGGCTTCTGCAGCCCTTTGGCTCTCTGCAGGCAAATCCTGCCCGGTGGCCCCCAACTGCCTGGCCCTGAATCTGAGAACACACTTCATAACATGCAGGCGAGAGGTTCTGAGGTGCCTCTTTCAGGGGGAAGGCAGGACAATGGGGTTCTGGTTCCTGGGGGAGGGGCAAGAAGGCCTCCCCACCAGAGGGGAGGCCATGTACAAACAGGGTTGAAGAAAGAAGGGAGGCCAAGGAGAAGAGTGACCCCCCCCAGTGTCCCCAATTCTCCTGCAGCGCCACCCGCCAGCGCCAGCCCATCGCCAGCCTTCCGCTGTCCCGCAGTGATACCCAGGAGAGCTGCCAGCCAAGGGGGTGAGAGCGGGGCCCCCCTCGCCCGGGGCACCGCTCCTCGGGCTGGGCCGTGGGGCAGAAGCTAAGGGAAGAATGGGGCTCCCCGACCCCTGACCCCATGGTGAGGTCCACACGTGTGGCCAGTGTCATGTGTGCCTGACCCTGGGTGTGACCTCCTCACTGGTGGAGCAGAAGCAGGTGTCTGAGTTTTATTAATGGAAAAAGTGAGGCTCGGACATGAGAAACCATTTGCTCCAGTGGCAGATCCGTACGTCTGCCTCAGTCCTTGAAACGCTATTCTTCCCTCGTGAGCACCCTTGCTTCTATATGTTAAAGGAGATCACAGAGAAATGACACCCAGCTTGGAACTGTGTTCTGCAAAGCCTACAGCATGCGTTCTCAAGGGGGCAAGAGCGTCCCCAGGAGGGTGAAAATGGAGGGCAAACAACCCTCTTGGATATCACAACCGTCTGTGGCCCTCCGAAGCGCAAATTCTCACACCTTAGTATACTTTCGCATTTGGAAGAATTTTAAATTAGTTTACTTTTTCTCCTAGTGGAGGAAGGTGATAAGGAGAAAAAGATTGAGAAATGCTGGCCTAGGCAGGGGCCACCCAGGCTGGATCCACCGATGCCCACCCAGCCCCCCGGGGATCAACCTCAGCTGGCTGAACGAGAAACGGGGCACAGGAGCGGGCTCTGCTCGGAGACACATCAGGGAACCCTAGATGTCCCGACAAAGGCAATCCCAAGCTTTAGAGGTGCGAGCAGTCTTAGGGATTGAAGCAGTACCAGGTGGGCCAACTGTGGGAGATGCCGCAACGCTACGTGTTCTGCCAGGTCAGAGGAAAGAGCTTCCAGAACACAGAACACCCTGGGGCCTCTTCCCACCCCTTGCCCCAGACCTTAAGCCTTAAGAGAGATGGGGTAGTAGCTGGACTGGCCAGGTGGCCTGCTGGGGCAGGAATGGAGCGTGGGGCTAAGAGGATTCGGGGCCTTGAACATGGCCAGTGGAGCCTAGGTGCTCGGGGTGAAGGACCGAGGGGGAGGGAAGGACTTTGGGTTCCCAGCACTCCATGGGCACCCCTCACACACCCCCTTTCCCCTCTCTCTGGCTCCAGAGGCTGGAAAAGAAGGGGGGGAGAGAGAGAGAGAGAGAGTGTCAGCCAAAGGAAGGACACCTGTGCCTCCCCCCCCACCCCACACGCACCAGTGATGGTTCCTTGGGTCCCAACCCCACCCAAAGTGACCCTGGGCTGAATCCTCCAAGCAAGTGGTACAGCTTCCGCCTGACCGGTCTCCGCCTCAGTGGGCAGCTTCGGTCTGGTGGGAAGAGCTTGGAATCAGACATACATGGTTTCAAGCATGGTGTTGACATCATGGCACCTGGAAAGTCAGGGTCCCGGGGATGGGCTCTACCTGTCTCCATCTTCTGTGCCCAATGCCTCCTCTATTATCTGTCACACATGGGTGCTTCGACCGCTTGTGACATCATTTACTCCTTCTTTTCCCAATAGGAAAAGGGGCATCGCGGTCTCCCCTCGCTCAGAGGGGCTCTGTGAACGTAAACAGACATGGCGCTGATGACCTGCCAGGGCGGGCGTCTCTTCAAGCACCAGGCAGGGCAGGCGGCTCTGCCGCATCCAGCTCATCTGCCCTTTCTAGAAACTCAGCGCTTTTACTGGAAGCAGTCTCATTCTGTTTCTGCAGGCAGGTGAGGAGAGGAATCGGGGAGGGGAGGAGGTCACGGTCGCAGACTGGGTCGCACACCTTAAGGAAGACCGGGGGGCGGAGAGATGGCCCAGATGCTCCCCCACCAATATGTGCTGTCCTCTGCCTGGTCCCACAAGGCACTGTGCCCCCGAGGAACACATTCTTAACAGCAGGTCCTGCAGGAAGCATTTATTTGGGTCCCTTTCCTGGAGTTCTGGCCCAAAGAAGGGGGCACCCCGGCTGCTCCCCCCAGGAGACACTACCAAGAGCCCCAACTCACCCACCCGGGCCCAAATCAGCAGGAAGCCCCCCATTCTCCCTCCACAGGCCCTCGCTGGCTTTCTGGGGGTGATGGATGGCTCAAGTTGCTTTTTTTTTTTTTTTGTCAATAAAGCACAAACAATTCGAAGCCGCAAGGGAAGGGCCCTGCTCCCTGCTGACTGGCAGAATCCCCAGGGAGCCCTACCAGCATCACAGAGGCAGCCGAGAAAGGGCAAACAGCCGGTCTGTGGAGCCGGGAGCAGCAGGGAGGGTTGTCATTTGTGAATGATTAAACCAAAGCTCCCAGCCCCTCAGCGAACGCTTCTTCTTGCCATTCCCACCCCCAGACACAGGGGCCCGTGAGGGGCGGCCCTCTCTGCCCCCACCCTGGGCCCACCCCTTCAGATGAGGCCTCCAGCGCAGAGCCTGGCCCCGGCCGGCCGCCAGCTCCTTGCCTGCTTCCCCACACCGTTCCGGTCTGCAATTGTTTCCAGCCAGTTTAGGAAACAGCTTCAGAGAACAATTAGAAAAGATAACGAGGATGAATTACATAATTACAGTCCGCCTAGATCTCGGATGCTTCATAAAAAGGCTACACTGAGTCCAAACAGGGATCAATGTGAGGAAAAAGATGGTGGTCCTGGTGAGCGGTGGGCGCGCAAGGACTGGGACCCTGGGCGGGGGAGCAGCCAGGGAGCTCCTGTGTCCGCCTGCTAGCCAAGCTGGGGCCCTTATGGCTCCCCAGGCTAAAGCCTCAGAAGACAAGTCTGGGAGGCTCAGAGCCACCCTCATGCAGTGCAGACAGAAAAGGGCCCGTAGACCAAAGAAGTGTAGCCACCTGTGAGGACGATGGGCCCTCAGAGAACATGCAGCCCAAACTTTTTTTTTTTTTAACACATGTTTATGGGAGTATAATCGCTTTACAATGTTGTGTTAATTTCTGCTGTATAACAAAGTGAATCAGCTATATGCATATGTATATCCCCATATCCCCTCCCTCTTGTGTCTCCCTCCCACCCTCCCTACCCCACCCCTCTAGGTGGGCACAAAGCACGGAGCTGATCTCCCTGTGCTATGCGGCTGCTTCCCACTAGCTATCTATTTTACATTTGGTAGTGTATATATGTCCATGCCACTCTCTCACTTTGTCCCAGCTTACCCTTCCCCCTCCCCATGTCCTCAAGTCCATTCTCTACGTCTGTGTCTTTATTCCCATCCTGCCCCTAGGTTCATCAGAACCTTTTAAGATTCCATATATATATGTGTGTTAGCATACGGTATTTGTTTTTCTCTTTCTGACTTACTTCACTCTGTATGACAGACTCTAGGTCCATCCACCTCACTACAAATAACTCAATTTCATTTCTTTTTACGCCTGAGTAATATTCCATTGTATATATGTGCCACATCTTCTTTATCCATTCATCTGTCGACGGGCACTTAGGTTGCTTCCGTGTCCTGGCTATTGTAAATAGTGCTGCAGCGAACATTGTGGTACATGGGTCTTTTTGAATTACGATTTTCTCAGGGTATATGCCCAGTAGTGGGATTGCTAGGTCTTATGGTAGCTCTATTTTTAGCTTTTTAAGGAACCTCCCTACTGTTCTTCATAGTGCCATGCAGCCCAAACTTATGAGGACCAAAGACCTAGAGAAGAAAAGGTCTCACCCCCAAGAACTCAAGATACCAAACCCCAATCCAAGGCTTTGTCCATCTGCAGGACCCTGAACACCTGCCTTTGATCCCCAGGCCAGCAGTTGACTGGCCCTGCAGACCGGGAAGTCCTTTATTCTTAACCAAAGAGGATGGGTATAGAAAGAACTTCATCCTCTAGCATAAGGCTCATAAACTTATCCTGTAAAGGGCCAGAGAATAAATATTTAGGCTTTGTGGGCGAAGTCATCTCTGTTGTAACTCCTCGACTCTGCCGTTACAGCACATAAGCAACCACAGACAAGATATAAACAAATGAGCAGGGCTGTGTTCCAGCAAAACTTTATTTATGGACACGGCAATTTGAATTTCATATCATTTTCACATGGCATGAAATATTATTCTTCTTTTGATATTTTTCCCCAACCATTTAAAAATGGAAGAACCATTCTTCGCTTGAGGCCTATACAAAAACAGGTGGCCGGCCAGATCGTGGACTGGAGTTTGCTGACCCCTGCTCCAAAACATTGCTAGAAAAGTTGGTATTGCTCTAATTGCTCCACACCCAGAGCCTAAACATGACTCTGTGGACTCAGCACGGCGTCTGGAAGGTCATGGTGGTCAGTCTTTGTTGGGTCACACTGACATGTTAACCACAGGAAGCCCTCAGGAAATCACCCTACTAGTCTTGGTCAAGACATCCCTGCCATCTGTGAACACCCGGTCCCCAGGAGTAAGCTGGGCAAGCGGAGGAGAGGTTTCCCTTGCCAGACAAGCAGTTCCTCCTCAGAAGAGGACCGAAGAGGGGCTGTGTTCCAATGTGCCCCTCTCTAGATAAGACAGAGAAGGTCTCCTGGCATATAAGATCTTTAAGGACCAACCTCCTGGCTTTCTGTGCAGCACATCCCAACCTAACACTGTGTCCTCCTGCCGCCTCTCCCTTTAGCATCAGAGAATATCAAGCACCTTCATTCATTCAAAGCAATTGTGTTGAATGTCCTCCACGGTACTATGCCAGGTGAAAATCGGGCACAGGATGTCAGGCACACACTGGTACCAAGTCTCCATGCAGTTAGTACCTGAAGGGCTGGGACCTATTATTCCTCTTTCATCCCCAGCACCCAGCACTGCATGGGAGAGGCTCAGAAAAAGCTGAACGAATGAGTAAATGAATGGATGCGCAAGAGGGAAATGGTGAGTGGCGTAAGACACGTCGAACCCTATGCCCGTTGAGAGGAGGGAGAATTTGTGCCCGGCTGAGGAAACCAAGAAAGGCCCAATGACAATGGAGGCAGCTGAGCTAAGCCTGACAAGATGGGTGAGATCTGGGTGTGTACAGTTGGGGTCTAGAGAGAGAGGAGAGAAGAAATTCCAGCCAGAAGGAATAGCCAGCAAGGGCCTCAGGCGTGCTGGCATCTAAGAGTCCCAACAGTTCAGCCTGCTGATTCCTGCATGCAGCGAGAGGAATGACAATGAGGGTTAGGAGCCCAGAGGTGAGCTTTCTTTAGATCGCCCGAGGCCCCAGAATGGCAGGCAAAGGAGCTTAAACTTGTACAGGTGTTGAGTCTTCCAAACAGAGGTGCCTGGGTGGCAGTGAGATTAGGAAAATTAATATGGCAGCCAAGTACATAAGGACGGGAATAAACAAGGGAGACAGAAGAAGCAGGCGGGTTGCACCACTCGTGGGAGGAGCAGAAGAGTGGCCTGGGATGACGGCGGGGGGGGGGGGGGGGGCGGTGCTCGTAACGTGATTAGTGGTTACGAGTACACACCCCGGAGTCAGAGAAGCTGGGCTCAAGTCCAGCCCCAGCGCTGACTCACTGTAAATGGTCAGTCCTCACTGGGACCCAGCTTCCGCATCTGTAAAATGGAATAAATGTAAGAAAATGGAGCAGTCACCTCGTAGGATCGTTGTGGCGTGGAGATGAAGTTACACATGTGAAGTGCTTACATATGCTCAGTACACATTAGCTGCCTGCTACTTTTACACCAGAATGACTCCACAACGCTAGGTAAATTCATAACCCATAAACACGCTCTCTGAGGGCGGTGATATACACTACATACTCCTATGTGACCCGCGGTCAAATTGTGTCCATTGCTCAGGAGTCACATTTGGACCAGGGCAGCTTCTTTTCAGCAGAGGGGCGGGTAGCCGAGAGCGTTCTACAGTCCCCACTGCTTCTCTCTCACCCTCCAAACCCTGGACCGTGGGGCTCTCACCACACCCTCAGGAAGCTGACATACCTCCCTGGTCACCCCCCAGAGTCAGCTAGTGGCAGCCAGCAGCCAGAAAGGTACGGCCCCTCACAGGACTTGGGTCAGGAAAGTCGTGCTCAACAGAAAGCTCCCAGACCCCACCACTGGGGGAGGGAGGGAGTCTTGACCCACAGGCCACAGGCCTTTTGTCTTAGAACACAGAGGCGTCACAAAGGGATTCGAGCCAAAGCCTCTGGCTAGCAGGCGCGTCTAGGGGCTCTCTAATATGCCAGGCCTGTCTTTCGCATGCCTCAAGATTAGTGACCAGCTACTTGTTAGGCTCCGAGCTGCTGGGAAAATGACCGGCATCATGGCAGACAGAGCACAGGTGTGCACAACGCTGGCGGCCGCAGCCGGGATCTGGATGTCACCACTCCCTGCCGTGTAAACTATATAAACAAGGGCAGCCGTTAAGTGAGGGTCCATGAGGTGATACGCGTTCAGCACACACTGTAGTGCAGCACTGGGACCTCTGGCGTAAAGGCAGAGGAGTCTGGAATTCAGGGCCGAGACTGAGGATTTGCTCGGCACCCGAGATGGGGATGAGGCCTCTCCTCCCTCAGTGAACACATGCCTCAGACCAAGCCTCCCCGCACCGTACCCAACCCAGGGCCTCAGTTGTGGGTTCCACCCCACCCACTCTCAGATGGCCCCTTATCCTCCTGGGGGCTCTGTGTTTCTGCACATGGTCCAGCCTCTTCTCTGCCCTGGTCCAATTTCTGTCCACCCCCTCCCTTCCAACTAGCTGGATCTCCCATCTCTGCATCTGAAGGAAACGTAACTCTGACGGAAGACTCGCCTGCCAGCCACTCGTGAGCCGTTCCCAGAGACGCCCGGAGTCAGCCCCCTTTGCCACTCCCTTCAAATCCCATTGATGACTGACCACGTCTCCTAAGACCAGGAATGCCAGACCAAGGCAGGAGGAATGGGGATTTTTAAAAAAGAGAAGAAAAAAAACATCCTTCAGTTCCCAGGGCACCTCTCCACACAGCCCAGCTCGGCAGCATTGCCAGCCGGTTGCCACTGGCAACCAGGCAATCCTACTTTTCTGGTCCCAGATATAATCATCGTAATCAATACAGAGTATTTATCCCACTCTTTGGTTTCAAGGAACTCAAAGCTTTTCACATCTATTATTCTTTCTTCACTAACATGGGGGAGACGTGGGGAGGAAGTGTGCATGCAGGGGGAGGGGTGGGCAAGGACTAAACTGCTGCCTCTATTTAACAGATGGAAAAACTGAGGGAAGGCATAAGAAGCGGCAGGCTGTAAAGTACTGCCCATGAGCAAAGAGTATTGTCAACAGTGATTGGCAGGTGATGGTGCTTTCACGTATCTGCTGCATCTACTTCTCACACCATCCATCCCTGGGAGACAGGCTCATTTCATCCTCTTACAGATGAGGCCGGGAAGATTAAACGATTTGTCCAAAGTCATACAGCTAGAAATGGCATTGCTGAAACTCGAATTGGGGCTTTTGAGTTCCGTGTCAGTGTTTTGGTTTTTTTTTTTTCCCCATAACATCTCTGCAAAGAATTATAATACGCTCTTAAGAGTTATCATGTCTCTTCTACGTGTTGCCATCATACCACTGTAAATGCTAATCGTTCTACTTGCTCTTATGTAGGTAATTCTCTCGAGCTCTGGTTGATACCAGTACTCGATCGGCAACAGGGACAAAACGACAAGGTTAAAGTATTCGACTGGCTTGACAAATTTAGGAGCTACATTTCTCACTGAGAGAAACACTGGGGATCCAGATCCCTAGGGATTGACAACGGCCCATGCCAATGAATCAACGAAGGTTCGGCACCTGTTAGTGCAATGACGGTAACTGCCATTAACCCCAGCTGGCCGCCCACCTCACGGCCCCTCCCGACTCCAGGACACTGTCTGCCTTTGGTCTCTCCTCGCCTTGTTCCCACGTTTCCTCGGCTCCTGACGTTGTGCCCTTGTCTCCCGGTCCTCAACCCCAGCCCCCTCACTGGCACCAGACCTGGCACTTCCAGCGTCGAATTTCAATGCTCCCTTTGGCCACAGTGTGCACCCAACCCCTAGCTGCATGGTTTTCTGGCACAGTTGGGTGCCCACCTCACTTGTAGCTGGGGCCCAGCCCACATTAACCAGCCTGGTGGCTTCCCTGCCATGCCCATGCCTGCTGCCCACGGTGGGGAGGCAAAGAGGGAGGACAGGTGGGTGAACGTGCTGTAGGCACTATGCAGTGTCTCTCCCAGAAATTTAGCAAAACTCAAACTTAGACATGCAGGTTCTCCAAGACAAAGGCCAGCCTGGGGCTCTCGGTTAAGTCCTGTGGTTCCAAGTCCATCTCACGGTAAATTCCCGACAACGATGACTTCTTTACTTTGTATAAGACTTGTTCCTCTCCCAAGAGCTTGCCTTCTGCTGTCTGTTTTTAGAGTGATACCATCCTTGGATGGATGCGGTCAGGCCTAAGGACGTGACCCTCATTTTGCTGTCTGGAGACACTGAGGCACACAGGTTTGAATGATGATGTGCTGAGTCAGAATGTCACACTTTGCTCCGCTCTCACCACCCTTGGCTCCGCGAGCGTGACCCTGGGTGGGTGTAGGTGTGGAGGAGTTAGAGGATGAGCCCCCCGTGCAGGCGGAACACTTGAGCCACGCCTGAATTCTGGCCCGCGTGATAACCCAAGTCCACACTCGGGTTTTTCACCTGCAACGTGCACCCCATGCCCGCCTCCTCCTCCCAGCTTCTCTGCTCTGGGGCCACACTGCGGGGCAGGTGGAGCTAGGGTCCACCTTCCCAGCCCTCCCCACCTCTCCCCCGCCCCTCTCCACGCACAGAGGGCACATCTCAGGGCCTCAGACTCTGCTTCTGGCATCCGAATACGCCAGCTGTATCTTCAGGATCACAGCAGGAAGTACGTGGGCCCTGCCTCAGGCTTCCTGGCCACGCAGGGCCACGTCCCCATTTAGAAGGGCAGCTTTGTGGCAGAGGCTGGCTGACATCCGAGGTCCTCATCCGAGGAGGCTGTGGGCCCACAAACTCCTGCCAAACATGTAGCCATAGCCTTGCGGTAAAAACCAAGGTGGGGAGAGGAGAGAGATTCTGAAATCTGGACAACATCAAGAGCTGGTTTCCATGACAACGCTCCATCTTACCGCAGCCTGTTCTAATCAGTGCTCTTGATGGAGCCGTCAATCCCATCCGTGGTGGCCCCCACTCGGGCCGGCTCTTCCCCCGCAAGAGGACCACTAACACCCTCCCATTACCCCAAATCCTATAAGGGAAGGGAGGCTGGAGCTTACAGGGTGAGGTTTGTTGTTGGGGGAAGGAAGATGAGGGGCATCCAAGAAAGTGGAAAGTGGCAGGAAGACTTAAGAGTCACAGTCTGACAGAAGTGTGGGAGTCATCTGTGTCCGAGTATGTGCTGGGACTGCCTGTGTCGGGAATGCTTATCTGGGATCTGGTCACCCAACCCCCGGGCGCCCGCGGGACACGTGAGGGCACTGGCCAGTGTACCAGCGTGGCTGCCTGTGGGCACGTCAGCTGAGCCTGCGCACACCCCCCTCCCCCTTTCCGGTGCCCTGGGATATTCTCTTCTCTCTTCTCTCTCGTCTCTCGCAAAGCCCCGAAGTCCAGGGATAAGTCCTGTGACGCAGAGGCGAGGGTTGGGTCGGTGCCCAGCAGGAAACAGGCACTGCAGCCTCCAACCCTAGCTCCATGGTGTTGGGGATGGAAACAGCAGTGGCCCCAACGTTCTCCAGAGTTACACTGCAGTGAAGTGTTTATGGCTTAGGGACTCCGCACAGACTCCAGGCTCCTCAAGTTCCCAGAAAATGACTGGTGACTTACAGGTTTCCCTCTGATCCACAGATGGGGCCTCAGAGGCAAACAGCTCGCTGAAGTCACCCACTGGGCCTGGTGCCCCAGAAAAACTGAATTCCCTTCCCTCTGCACGCTCCGAGCCGCCCTCTCCCTCCCCCGTGCCCATCTGGCATCATCACCCAAACACGCTGCAAATCAGAGGACATATGACACACTGCACTCCGTCCCGCTCTGAAGGGAGTCGGACTCGGGGGACAAGGGATCTGGTTTATATTTTAAGCAGCTAGAGGGAAAAACAGGGGACTGATGAGGTAAGGCCATGGCAATGAACACGGTGCAGCTGTCCAAGATAATTATGCCGCCTTGCCGTCCTGGAGCCGGGGGAGAGGGACACAGGGAAAGGCCTGTCCCATAGATTATGAGCAATGGGGACAAAGCCAGTCGCTCCAGGAGTGCCAGCTCTCCACCTGCACCTTAGCTGCAAGGGCTGCCACCACCACTGGAAACACAGCAGAAGGAGCCAGAGGGGTGGAAGGTCCCAGTCAAAGCAAGGCTGTCTTCCCCTAAATTTCCAATCCTAGGAGAGTCCCAGAGAAAAGTTCCCATTCCAACCTTCTCCAAGTTGCTACAAGGAGAATCGGGGCACTGAATTTTAGTTGATGGCTGACCATCCAAAGACATTGGGAGATCTGAAATCAGTACAAGGACAGAAATTAGTGAGAAGGTCACTGAACAGGAGAGAGAAGGGAGAGGCTAAAGGGTGTCTGCCACACACTAGGAATGACTGTTGAAATCCCGCCCCCGCCCCCGCAAGCTGGGATGGGGTCCACGCAGTGGCTCCCCAGCCGCCATACTCCACCGAAGGAGACAGGCATTTCAGGGCTGAGGACACTCGGACTCCACCACTGCAGGTGCTGTGCGGGGCCACCTGGCTTGGATTTGACTGGGCTTCCTGGCTCCAGTGCCCCAGGGACGTTCCACGTCACACAAGCATGACTTGTTCTTGACTTTGGATCTGACGTTATGGGTACCAAAGACCAAGCTTGGGGAATTCCATTCTAGGTCCCCTTCCTGGGTTCCCTGAATCCTCAGATGAGGAAGGCTACTGGCTGACTCTGTGGAGGAGAGAATCCAATCCAGGGGACCCACTAGCTAGCACTGGGTGTCTGTTTCACTCTCAAAAGAGCCTCTCCAGAAACACAACGGTCAGGACACAGAGCATCCAAAGTCAGGTCCTGAAACATCCAGGTCTTTGCCAACTGTCAGAAGGCGGCCCCCTGCCCCTCCCCTTCACGGTCCGGAGCTGAAGTTGTTAAAGGCCCTGATGAAACTGGATCTCGAGGGGCAGAAGTCTAGCAGGGAGAGATGTGGCCACAGTGCGTGTGTGTGCGAACACAGACGCACACTTTCTTACAAATGAAGCCGCAAAAATTGGTGGTGTGTGGGTGTCAGAGTTGTGACCGTGCATAGCTCAGGACCAGGAATGAGAGGAGAGCTGCACCTGATGCAAAACAAAGCTGCCGGATCTGAACCACGAGATCCTTTGCCCCCTGCGCCCTGATTGATTCTTCCAGCTCCTCCCTCTGTTGGCTCACCCAGTGCAAAGTAAGCAGAGATCTCCCTCATTTCTCCCTCCCCAGGTTGACGCAAACCACTAAGTGCCCATAACCTGAAAACACAGGAAGACCCAGAGGTAGAGACCACGATGATGAGGGTGCACACCGTCACCCAAGCAGTGTCAGCAGGCTGAGGACAGGAGGTGAAGGGCAGGGTGGGAGTGAGAAGTGGCAGGAGCCGCATTCAGCACGTGGCTGTAGTGGTAGGAGGATGGCTCCCATCTCTTTGACAAAGAGTCCGTCCTGACTCTGGCGGAAACTGGCCGTGGCTTTGAGAAGCTTGTCTTGGGTACACTCCCTGCGGGAAAGTCTCAGCATAACTTACGGATATGAAAGCACGTAAACGGGTTTGCACACAATACGCCAAAAGCACATGCTGGTAACGTGAGGTTAAAGGGTGAGACTCTGGTTGAAATGCGACCACTTGGAGCTTCAATTTCCTCATCTATGAGACGTAGATAATATTAAGTGATGGTCGGTTGCTTTTATCACATAATCCATGGATAAAGCACTGGGCACAGTGCCTGGCATGTCGTAGGCACTCAATAAACATTCATCTCTTTTATTGCTACTTTCTAGGCTTCCATTGTCAAAGGTCCAAAATGACACAGCAAAAATAAAGGGGTGTTAGATGCATAATGGTGTTATTTGCAGCACAGCTACTGTTCACGTTACCCACATGGAACGGCTCACCTCCTAACCACACAGTGAATATTAGCCTAAGATGATAATTCTAGCCAGATAATCTCAGTATTAGCCTAACACATTTAAAGGTGTCATATAGCATCATGGTAAAGCAAGGACTCTGATAGGAGACTGTGGTAGTATCCCATATTTACCACTTGCTAGCAATTGGCCTGGCTTAGCCCATTTTCCAGCACCTACTAAGAGCCCAATAGATTTTTTTTTTTTTGGTACGCGGGCCTCTCACTGTTGTGGCCTCTCCCGTTGCGGAGCACAGGCTCCGGACGTGCAGGCTCAGCGGCCATGGCTCACAGGCCCAGCCGCTCTGTGGCATGTGGGAACTTCCCGGACCGGGGCACGAACCCGTGTCCCCTGCATTGGCAGGCGGACTCTCAACCACTGCGCCACCAGGGAAGCCCCCAATAGATGTTTTAAAAAATTATAATTTCGCATGGTTTTAAATGTGTTTTATATTGACAATTCTCTTCTTGACCTCATGGTTGTTTTTTTTTTCAATCTCCTTTATGACTGTCAGCATATCAAGACAAAAAGTTTTGTTCAAATCAACTGGTTATTGCTGGAAAATAAGTTGTTAAAAGGCTTTTACGTGATGGTGTCGAAGGTTTAACAGGCCATGACTCTATGAAGCACGTGGATGTATTAATTCTTCAACCAGCATTGAGACAAACTGTCATGCCCCTTTTAAACCTTCTATCCCAGGCAGCAAGTATCAACTCACTGTTGTTACCACGTATAATGTATAACGTGCTATACTATCAGCCAGAACGTTAAACGTCCCTGGTTCATTCAGAAACTGCACTTCTTGCTTTATCTCTGGCCTGGAGGGAACTGAGAAGCAGAAAATAGTCTCTGCCAGATCCAGCTGCCCTGACACTTGCACCTCAGCTGGCAGATGCCGGGGCTTCAGACACATGGACCACAGATGCTGCAGCCTACCTCGCCCGGGCTCGGCAGTCATGGAGGCCAGCCCTGGAGAAAGAAATCATCTCTGGGAGCCTCACAAAATGCTCCAGGCTGTCTGCAGACAGGTACCCCAGAAGGGGTGACCATCTGCACTTGAGAATACATGAATAAGTGGGTATCCATATAATATGTGTATACACACACACACATATACACGTCCAAACACATACATACACATATGAACATAATACGTACATATATAATACGTATACATACATATGCATAAATCCATGCATATGCATATATCAGTGCATAACTACACTCCCTATTCACCTCAGGTGACACAGTTGCCAGGGATGTTTGTGGGAGAAGGAAAGGCATTTTCTGCAGCTCAAGCAGCTTCTGGAACCAAAACATTTGCAAACCACTGGTTAAGGGGGCAAGCCCTGAACTCAGATCAGGTGATAGATGATCGACCAAAGTCCGTGGTAGTAATTCTTTCTGCTCTCTCCTCCTTTCCCTTTCCCTAAAGCCACTAGCAAATGTTTTAATACAGTTGCCTTTTTTACCTATGATCCTAGAGGCCCTGCTGGCCGGGGGATTACCAGGGTGAAAAGCATCTGGTTCCTGACCCCAGAAAATGTCCTAACATTAAGTAAACAGTACGTACTTTCTGAAGCTTTATGGGATTAGGATAACACGCTCTGGCTAGCTACTTGGAAAACCTTATTGTGTGTGTGTGTGTGTGTGTGTGTGTGTGTGCGCACGTGCCCGCGCACGCATGCAGGTGTGCATGGGTCTGTGTGGGGTTGTGCATTGCTGCCATAGAACACACTTTTATTTTTACAGGAGTCAGTTAGTTTACATCCTCCCATTTCCCCACAACAAGGCCATTCTAAAAGTTTTAAGCTTCAAACTACAGGAAAATGCCAGGATCCCTATGTTTAAAAAAGGGAGCCTTGTTTTACCTTCTCCACTGCCTTCCACAGATGTAAGGTGCGCAAACAGCTGGCAGGCAGTTCGCAAGTCTTTGAGGTTCTGCCTCTCACGTGCAGCTGTCACATCACACCAGATCAACACAACACAGCAAATAACACTATGACACGCAACCGGCAACTTTTGAAAGTAAGCTCTCCCCACCCCGAGCCCCGCCTGCCTTCCCCGGCATGTGCTGCTGTCTTCAAACTAACCATCCTGAAACTACTTAAAAGAGCCTGACAGGTAATTTATTCTGTGGCAGAGGATAGCAATTTCACTGTCCAGAGGCAAGATACCCAACTGCATCAGAAAATCCATCCACTCATGGAACACAGGTTTAATATGTAACAATTCCAGGGGTGTGTGGTCATAATGCTCTCTGCTCCTTCCTCCCTGTCCCTGAAGCTCCTAGTAAATTTTATTACACAATTTCCTCTTCGAAAGGCCCTCCAGTGAACCTCCATCGAATAAATCAAATATTTCACCATGAAGGGTGATTATCAGGAACTTGTTTGTAGAAAGAGCCAACTCTGCATAGGTTAGGGCCCAGATGCTGCTAAGGGATTTTTGCCCATAAGTAGAAAGTTTTTAAAAATTGTATCTGACTCTCTTTGCTGCAACCGTGCTGGGCAGGGTTTCACTGGGGCATCTGGTAGAAAAGGGAAAGAAGAGCAAAGAAGGTTGCCTAGCAGGATGACGCTTGCTTCTAGAGGCAGAATCCAGATGCCTTACGGACCTCTTATTTTTCAAATATATTCTGACAGCTGTTTTCACATTTTATTTCCTAAAACCCATGGGAAATGGGTAAGTATCCCATTATTATTTCTATTTTATACAGTATACAGAAAAATCTAAGGCTTGGAGCAGTAAAGACTCACTCAGCCTCCTTAAACATATCCTAGGAATAGTGGACCCTGGGTTCCTTCCAACGTAAATCACAACACTGTGGCTTGTCTACAATCACGTGGTGAGTTTCCATCAGGGACAGAGCTCCTGACTTGGTCCCAGACGCTCTCCCCGGCTAGCTTCTGCCCCGTGAGACTGCATCTCGCCTGAATTGCAACAAAATGCAAATTCCAGAAGTGATTTCTAAACTTGGCTGTCATTGAACTTGATAGGAGATCTTGGACAAGATGCTTCCTTTTACAGCATTTTGGAAGACTGAGCTGTAAGTGGGGCTGGGAGCTCCTCAGGCCACGGTTAATTCTTTCAGGGTCTGCAGTACCCTGCACAGTGCCTGGGCTAGACTGCATCCTCCATACCTACTCACTGAACTGAATTGAGAACAGTAGAATTTGCTTATCTCCCACTGATGTCTCCAAGCACGGGACACTGCCCGCGGATCCCAAGACTATAAAACGACAGTGTGTCCATGTGCTTATTCTACTAAGCTCTACCTTTCTAGGTAGTAATGAATGGAATTACTTTTTAAACTCTCTCTCTATATATATATATAAAGATAAAGATATCCTGAATCTACCACATTTAAACAACCTATTCAGTCATATAATAATACTATTGCTAGGCCACCAGTTGGGAAAATGAAGGTCTCTCAAAGAATGATTTATTTGCCCCAGGCCCGCAAAGGTTGAATGTCAGAGGTGGGAGATCCCAAAGGTAGACCCAGCTTAATGAGGCTAGAGGTTTAACGGGGCTGTGTTTGGAAAGGTGACCTTCAGGGCAAGGAGGGCCAATCATTTTGCAAAGTAGCACGTCTCCAAAACTCTCGGTGAAAATCGCACACAAGAATGACATTCCTGGCCTCAAGTCACTACTGCGTCAGCTGAAAGGAGGCCCCAGATCTGCCGAGGCTCGGGGACCATCAGCTCATCCTGTCTGGGGAGGAGCTTCAGCCCTGAATGGTCACACTTGCCTTCGGGGCTGGCCTGGGAGACCCAGGGGCAAAAGCAAGGGCACGTCCAAGACACATCTGAAGAGGTGGAGAAAAGTTATCGGTCGGGAGCAAAGAGTTGGTGATGGAAGGAACATGTTTGGTGTCACCAGCCTGGATCTTAGGGCCACAGAGGTCCCAGATGCCAGCAGCTGGGGTGAGCCTGCAGGTTGTACGTAAGATTGCAGGTAAGTAAGCAGAGAAACAGGAAACAAAGGGGAAAAAACCTGGAAAGATTGAAAGGAAGCATCCTCCCAGCACCCAACCCATATTCAGAAGTTCTAGCAGATGTCCTTCCCGCCCCCTCTCTCTTGGGAATGCCTCAAGACCTTACTTCTCCCCAGTGGGCAGCTTTCCCCACTACCTACGCTTGCTTTCTGGATTCCACCCTGCTGCTTCTCCAGAGGACTCGTCCTGCTGTTTTCCATTTTTCTTTTAGATGCTGAACTTTGTCCTCCCCAAGTTGTCACTCAGAGAAGCTCGCCCTCTGCAGACTCATTTCATGCACTTAATTAGCACTTATGAAGCACACACTGTGCCCCAGGCCCTGGGCTAAGCAGCAAGTGTGCGTGGAAGAGTGGCTAAGACAAAAAATGGTCCCAAGCTTCCTGGAGCTTACAATTTAGTATGAAAGAGGGTATTAAGCAAGGAATCAGGTTGTCCCCAAAAGCAATGCCTTCTGCCTCCTGACTTTCTGTATGGCTTCTTCTTGGAGTCCCTTTGCCTCCCCTTGCCCTGGTCTGACAGACATAAGGTTATGGGTTGTTGGGACTGGCATGGCTCTAAGAAGTCAAACCCCTACGTGAGCCCAAGGCTGGCAACACCGAGCGGGGTGGCACTAGTAGGGTCAGATGGGCTGTTTGCAAGCAGTGTTGGTTCTGACTGGCAGGGTCTATGCTGTCCCAGCTGTGCACCTGACTGCCGACCTGGGCTTCATCACACAGGAGGCCGAGGTCCCGAGGGAAGCGGGCCTCTCCACTGCATTTCACACGCCTGGCGCCCCCCGAGGCCCGGCGCCCCCCGAGGCCCAGTGCCCTCAAGTTCTGTGCAGGAACCGGACGTTTTGCCCAACTGGAAGATAGTCCTTCACTGATGCTCAGAGCCTCTCCCTTCTCTGTAGCTTTCTTCCTACGGCAAAGGCAAATCCCATCAGTGGCATCATCCTTTTTTTACACCCTGTTCTCTTTGGAGGGAGTCTTCCGTCTTCTGGGCTGCTCGCAATTGCATCTTCAAGTCCCAAGACTTAGCAAAGAGGAGTCGTGCTCCCTGGAGGTAAAGTCAACCAAGGCGTTTTCTTCCCAGGACGCAGTTCTGCTGACACCCTGCATACTGTTTCTTCCCTCTGAACGATGATAAGAGAAACTGGTGGTTTCATGACCATGCTTCCAGGCCCTCTCACCCTGCACATTTCTAGAGTCAATGAGCAGCTGCCAGTGGGCCCTCGGTCTGTCTCCATGCACGTCCTGAGTCGATAGGGATCAAGGGCAGTGACGACGATGCCGCGGGTGGTCACGGCCGCGTTCCCCCTGGATTGCTCTGCACTCAGCTCTCCTTTAGATACATCCCTCTTAATTAACCTCATGTCTGTATCCTTTCTTTGTTACATGGAAGGGAAAATATGGTCACAGAAGGACTCAGCGGAGAAAACTTCCCAAGACCGGTATCTCCAGGGTTCCCCTACATTTTCTAAACTGGCCCTTCTCTCAAATTAAAACGTCTCTGGCATGGCTTCTTTTTAAAAATGTGGGCTTCCAATCCAGGAAACACGATAATAGGTCGATCCTATCAATAAGCAGAGAGGACCAGGGAACCGATCGGCTTCAGTATAGGTCAGCGTACTAAATCAGGTGCCAACGGGGCCACGCACCGCTCTGTGACCTTGGGGGTACTTTGTTCTTCCTCTCCAAACACCCCGCTTATACGCTGAGCCAGACCTAAAACATTCAGATGACCTTAAGAGCATCATCTTGCTAAATTTAAGCCTTACTATTCATTTTTTTTTTTAGCCTTACTATTCTTAATAGTCCTTTCTAGAATCTGACAGTTTTGTTTTGAAATCCTCTCCCCCATTTACTTCTCTCCTTCAAATTAGGCAACCAAACCAAACACACCCCTTCTCACCCCCTTAACCATGCCTTTTCCTCCAGTGTCGTCATCAGGAATCACCTCCCTTCTGGACACAGCGGACCACGTTCTATGCTTGGAGTATGCTGACGAGCGGTGGCAACTACAGGGCTGTAAGTTCCAGCCCCGCCCCCACCAACGGGCAGCCTGGTGCACAGCTGTGCTGAGGTGGGTGTTGGTGTGGGGTGGGAGGGACTGGGCGGTCTGAGGGTGTGCCTATCCAGGGGTGTGCAGCCCCCAGCCACATACATCGAGGACTCCGCCGACCACACCTGCAGCGCACACACGCTACATCATTTTTCTGGAAGTGCAGAAGCAGCTGACAGTGGCCATTCCCACTCCCACAGGGCGAACAGCAGCTCCACTGGGCCCTTCCAGAAGTATCTCCTTAAGCTGGGTTCCCATTAACTTCCTGATCTGGCCAGAAAAACCACCTCCCCACTGCCACCCTTACACCGGCAGCCACTCTCCCACACCTGCCACCTGTTCCTTCTTCCACAGCATCTACGAAGCAGAAGAGCAGAGTTTTGTCTCAGGTAACTCCCATCCGTAGCAGCCTGATGTCTTCACAGCCTTCTCACTGGAGCTGGGTGGGCGTGCCTGGTGGGGTGTCCACTCATTCAACCCTTGTCGGTGCCACTGTGGGGTCGTGCCCACAGACCGCACGTCACAGACACACAGACGCACCCAGCTGCCTAGGGGGATGGTGCACGAGCGACTATCTCCTTGGTGCAGACCAGAAATTATTGCATTATCTTCGTCCTCTGGGTTGCAGTGACAGAATACCACAGACTGGCTGGCTTGTAGACAACAGCAATTTATTTCTCACAGCCCTGGAGGCCGAGAAGTCCAAAATCAAGGTGCCGGCAGATTCCGTGTCTGGTGAGAGCCCTCTTCCTGGTTCACAGACGGCCGTCTTCTCACTGTGTCCTCACATGGCAGAAGAGGAGAGGGAACTCTCTGGGGTCTCTTTTATAAGGACACTAATCCCATTCATGGGGGCTCCACCCTAGTGACCTAAGTACCTCCCAAAGGCCCCACCTCCTAATACCATCACACTGGGGATTAGGTTTCAACATATGAATTTAGGGGGACACCCACATTCAGTCTATAGCACACGGTCACCCCTGCACGATTATGACACTCACTTCTGAATAGATAATGGCATTTTTCACACCCACGTTTTTCACAGCCTCTCGGGCTCACATGACAGATGGTAAAATCAAGGCCATAGTTAAAGGGTAAAACTCACAAGTTCTTGATGAAGGGGATCATTAGCCCCACTCCAAAAGCTGAGCTGACGTCTCCCTGACAGGTCCAGCTCAGCTCTGCATCATGTTAGCGAGAGCTCAGATGGAGGCAGGGAGGCCAGTGGGCTGAGGCCGAGGTAGCCAGGTGTGGTCTTGGGCATAATCAGTCAGACGGACTTCCCCTCTCCCTAAGCCGTAAATGAATAACAGGACTAGGTGCTTACAGCTGTTTGTGGTTAAATGAGATACTACATGTAGCATCCTTAGACCAGAGACTGCGCTTCATGCTCAGCAGTAAAGGTGAGGTAAGAACAACCAACATCCCCTGCATTTCAGCCTCACAGCAGCCCAGACAGCTGGGCACTGTAACCGTCACTTTACACATGAGGAAGGGCAGACCCCGTGCCATTAAAATCTGCCCCACGTTGCACAGCTAGAAAAAGATTTGAAAGCAGAATTAGGGAAGAGTGGGATTTGCCAGTTCCACCAGAGGGGCCCAGGCAGGAAACCTGGTGAAGGCCTTCAAACTGCCTCCAGAAGGGAAAGGAAATTAACTTTATGCCCAGTCACTATAATATGTGTTTTAAATAAGAAAAAAATATGTGTTTTAAAAACAGAAAAAAGCTGTTTCCATAAAGCAGGGATCAGCTATCCTGGTTATCTCCTTTCATCCTCACAAAACCCCTACATGGTCTGTGTTTTATAGAAATGGAGGACCAAGAAGGTGAGGTACCGGGCCCAAGGCCACACAATGAATAAGTGGCAGACTTAGGATTCCAGCCCAAGGCTAGCTGGTCTGGGCACCCTTGCCCTTGGCAGCAGGACTGCCATGGTCACAATACCTTTGAATTCCTCAGCAGGCCCCGTGCCTGGACTTTCCATCCCTCTCTTCCTGTCTCTGCCTGCCCACATCCACCATGTGCATTTTCATTAGGCATCTTTGCCCAGTGATCTGTTGATTTGTTATATTAGAATTGCAAACAAATGCTCTCATTCTGTCCTCTCGTCCCCCCTCTCCTGCCCTCCTGGCATCTGGAGTTCAGCATTGATTTTTCTAGCCCCGCTCCACTGCCTGACTGACATTTCTGGTTGATTTCGCCTTAGAGACCTTCAGCTGGCTCGCCAGGTTCCCACGGGAGCCTGGATGGAACGGCACATCACCTGGAGAAGCCGACGTGAACCTCCTCTCCCCCCACCCACTTCCCTGCTCACAGGCACCAAGACTCAGCGCCGCCTGGACTCTGTTCCCATCGTTCCTAGTGGATGGGCACACACTCCTCTCAGACCCCATTAGGGATCCCATCAGGGATCTCAACGTGGAGGGGAGGCGGGGGGAAACTGTAGGAAGTGCACATCCCTGAGACGTAGGACCAGGTAAGCCTTGACCTCTTAAGTACTGATGTTTTCAACCAGACCTGGGTAATCTGACATCTTGTCGATGATGAAGGGGATTACCCTGGAGCAAAATGGATCAGAAGGTATGAGGAAGATGGGCTCAGTGAAAAGGGTGCAAAGGTGACGGGATACCATCTTGAAAACAGAGGGGTCCTGGGCTTCCCTGGTGGCTCAGTGGTTGAGAGTCTGCCTGCCGATGCAGGGGACACGGGTTCGTGTCCCGGTCCGGGAGGATCCCACATGCCACGGAGCGGCTGGGCTCGTGAGCCATGGCCGCTGAGCCTGCACATCCGGAGCCTGTGCTCCGCAACGGGAGAGGCCACAACAGTGAGAGGCCCGCGTACCGCAAAAACCAACCAACCAACCAAACACACACACACACACACAAAACAGAGGGGTCCTGATCCCTAACCCATCAGAAGGCTTCATGTAAGTTTTCTACAAATGGATTTAATAATCTTCAGAGGTCATCTAAGTCAGTCTTCCTTCCAGGCCACACAGCATAGCTCAGAAAGATGAGCTTCTCTCCTAAGTTTAAGAACTCCAACAGCCACAAAGACTCCCTCTCTCTCTCTGTCTCTCTCAACTTTCAGTTTCTATCTCTGATCATTCTGTTGGGATACTAGGTACTAAATGGAGCTACATTTTCTTTCTTGAAATTCCCATCCCCAGGGGATGCTACCCAGTGGGTACCCAACCTGGTATTTTATGGAAGCCACCACTCTGCCAATAAGATCTGGACCCAGTGCTCTGTGAAGTGGTCAGTGGTGACCAGCTCAACAGGGAGGGGACTCGCAGTGGTGCACAAGCTCAGGACAGCCGACTGTTAAATTTTAGGGATTCTGTGTTCTGGTTGTTAAACCATTGGTGGCTTGAGCTCATCATGGTGGGAACAGTTACATCACAGAAATTGGCATATGCTATAAATCAGGGCATTTTTCCCCCTGAAGAACTAGGAGTTTATTGAAGAGAGTGCCCAGTCATGTGGTCAGCTTACACAGAGGCCGAAGTCAAAGAAAGGGTGAGTAGGATGGAAGGGATGGAGGCAAGTCAAGGAATCCATACTCCCTCTTGGAAAGAACAACCTTTAATCTAACAATCATCCCTCCTTCTCATCTCCTAACCAGGTACAAGCTCATTCCCTCTGCATCGATGTTACTTCTTCCCAGGAAAACTATCACTGGTCAAGCTCTCAGACCTAAAATGGGAAAAGCGGAAGAGACAGATGAGACCCTGGATTCTATCATTTCTCAAAAGCCACGAGCTGGAGATACAAGAACCAGCAAACAGCACTTGACCAGAGATGGAATTCTAGATGCACGTTTATACGAAGCCTAGCCGTGGTTCTCTCCAGCTCTTCTTGTATAAATGTTTATTCTACCCAGTGAACTGATGAGCTCATCGAAAGCAGAGACTGTGTCTTTTATTTCTTACATGTCCTTGACGGTGCCTGGTAAGGTACTAAAGACACAACAGGTAACTCACAAATATTTGGTTTATTAACTGAATTGCTTTGAATTGAACTGAGTTCGTAACAAACCACTCACTGGCTTATTATCGGAGCCCTTTTTTCTAATGAGGTGAAAATTAGCTGCTGGCTAGACAGACAGACACTAGGTCATACATGATCTTGAACTTGGAGCTTCACTTGAGCCCATGCCTGGGGCTCCACCTCATTTCCATTTTCCCAGTTGACTGTCTTCCTTCTTCACCATTTCCTGGGCTTCTGGTCTCTTGTTAAGAGCCATTCAGTTTGAGGTTGTGGTTCTCAGTAAGCTACCACCTTGGTCCCTGATAATATTCAACTAGGTACCGGGAACATCCCCAGATAAGAGCAACCCAAAGTCCAGTCAGGCCAAGGGAACAAAGGTCCACATCCAAAGTGGTTCAGAAGCTAGAGAAGCCATTTCCCGAAAACGTCCTGCTTGATCAGTGTTTTTCCCACAGTTGATGCATTTCAGGGAAATGAGTGCCCAGGGATCTGAAGGGACATATCCTGGTCTCCAAGCCCCAGCTCTGTACCCACAAAGGGTGTGGATGCACCTCGCTGGGAATCTGTCCTTCTCTGACTCCCCTGTCACACCTGAGGGCCTCCACTTCTCATGCTTCTCTGCCTTTCCCAAACTTCACCCAGAATCAGGAGCAAGGTGAACCTCGGTCCCCAGGACAAGGGGCTAAGTTGCTGATCAAGACGCTGCCTCTAAGGGGAGGCCCATCCCTCCCACCTAGTGGCTGCTGCCACCCACAGCTGCCAGTGGGTGTTCACCCTGTGGGTGCCAAGAGTGCTCTGAGAATCTTCTCAAAGGCTCTGATAAGTGCTCACTCACTCACTGTGCTCACAGATGACTTCAGAGGGTGCATAAGCCTCCAGAAGCTCGGCTGGGGGCCCCAGGCCAGTGACTGCAGGTTGAGGACACCAGGTGAAATGGCTCTCCTACTCACATCGTCCATTTCCTTCCTGGACACCAGCTCCTCTTTTTCATCTCTCAAATCCCTTGCCCCCTCCAGGAAGGAAGAGGACTGTTTCATGAGATCCCTCCAAATTACAGATGAACATGTTGACATCATAGAGGCTACGGAAGAGGCCCGGGCTCACACCGTAAGTTACTAAGAGGGATGGGACTGGGACGCAGGTCCGAGAGGCTCTCCCTGGTGCTCAAAGCAGCTACATGATGCTGTTATGTAATACAGTGTCCGTAGATCTCAGAAACAACCACATCAAAACCCGGGCCTTCTGTATACTTCTCCTTATCTAGGAGTTCCCACCAAAGGGTTTCAAAAAGGAAGGAAGTGCCCCTCCTGGGGAGCAGGTAGGTCTCCGCACAGATTAGGCGGGACAAGAGAGCAGCTCTGTCCGTCCTGGGCTGACATCTAGAGGACTGAAACCGGACACACCGCCGATGCCAGCATCAATGGGGGAGCAATAAGAGCCCATTAATTTCAGTCCTGCTCCATCAGCAACAAGTGGACACGTTCACCTCACTCCCCCTCCCCAACTCTTCCAACCACTTGGCTCCTGAGGAGGGCTGTTCCCCACCAGCAGCTGCAGGGATGGGAGTCGACTGGGGAGGCCGGAAAGGCTAGGACCCTTCCCGCCCCTCCAGAGTACTCTCGCACGTCCATGAGTAAGGACTCTGTTCCATTCTGACCTGGAGCTGCTCTGGGCAATTTGGAGGTCCAAAGAGGCCCAAGTGGGTAAATGTGTCCCTGGGCCTCTTGTTTCATGGCTCAGGACCCCAGCAGGAGCCAAATCTTAGAGGCCTCAGACAGAAGATGATTCAAGCCTGAGGACTATTCCTGGATTACACTCTCTTCTGTATCCTCCATCCCTCCAAATAGGGATTGTACAAACTCAAAGGTCCTGGTTGCTAATTCAGGGCAGGCCCTTATTAGCAAGACCCATCCCCTTCCTTTTTTTTTTTTTTTTTTTTTTTTTTTTTTGCGTTATACGGGCCTCTCACTGTTGTGGCCTCTCCCATTGCGGAGCACAGGCTCCGGACGCGCAGGCTCAGCAGCCATGGCTCACGGGCCCAGCCGCTCTGCGGCATGTGGGAACTTCCTAGACCGGGGCACAAACCCGTGTCCCCTGCATTGGCAGGCCGACTCTCAACCACGGCGCCACCAGGGAAGCCCCCACCCCCTTCCTTTTAAATGGTGATTGGCTCCTATACCTACAGGAGACCATGTACAGAAGGAAAGTGACAGGCCAGGTGGAGGAAGCCCAGACCACAGGGAATCAGGGCTGACCCTTCACAGCCAGCGCCTTGCCCACACTGGCCCGGAAGTGCTCGCCTGGTGAGCAGCGAGGAGGACAGCTGTCTCCTACCTCCGCGTCCTTCGGCTGAGGTCTGCTTGGGCTCCTTGTGCCCCCACCCTGAGGTTTCCGGGGGTTTCCACAGGGAGGGAGTTGGATGCAGTGGCAGTGCTTTCCCCGTCAGCATCACCTCCACCAACCTGAACTGACGTGCTAAACAGCTCAGGAGGTGGCTCAAGTGGAGAGTCTAAAAAGGCAGACCGTTCCGGTCCTCCGACAGGTGGGGGATCTACCGACACATGGGAGTAGACATTAAACACAAACATTAAGCCACAGAGAAGCCTACCCCCAAGCAAAAATTTTTAAAGAGGGCTCTCTTGCACTGATCTCCAGCAAGTAAAGGATGTTCCTTTTTTGGGCCCCCTTGCATTTTGTTGTTAACTGTGCCTGATGTGTCCAGCGGAGAAAGGGCAGTGGGCTGTGAGCTGTCAAGAACACATCTTTGCCCGTGGAGAGCTTTCTAGGAGGAGAAGGAGCTGAGAGCTCGATTCCTGGGCCCAATGGGATGCCAGGAAGGGAAGGCCATGCCAGGCCCACTCAGAGAGAGCAATCTTGCACCCCTCAGCTGCCTCAGTGGCCCGGAACTGACCAGGCATACCAGGCTGGGGTCCACACAGGCACGGGGGTAGAACGTGTGGGCTGTGCAAGTTTACTGCAGCAATGACCTTCCTAGAGATGACGGCCAATGAGCCTCCTTTTCTTAAATCAGTAAAATTTCTGCTTCCCTCAGGGTTAGACTGGACCTTCTTCCAAAATGAGGCTCCAGGCATCAGACACCAAAACATTACATAACATTGACTGCCCTCTTTCTTCCCCAGTAGTTCCCCCCACTGCCATTCCAAAAAAGGCACGCTGGAAGGACACACAAGTGATTCTTGGCCTTTCTCTTGGAGTCGTCATGGGTTTATTTTTGTCTCAAATCTGGTTAAGCTTTAGGAATCAGCGTAAAGGCAAGAAAATGTTTTCTTCCCCTGCTTTGACCAGGGGGAATGTTTCCAAAAGAAGTCAAAAGCAGTATCTGTCATCATCTCCCCCAACAAAGCACCCAGGCACCATGCATTTAAGACAAAGGGAAATCAGTGTGGATCGAGAGATGGAAGAGGCACGAGCGAAAGGCAAGGCTTCTGCCTCCCATGTTAGGGTCCCACCCACCGTGACACATTCCAAGTCCTTCAGGCCTTCTCAACCCAGGGCAGCTCACCCAGGCCCATCCACAGCAAGCACGAATTAGTAAGGCTCCAGACACAAGCGGAAAATGTCATCAGATGGTCTAACGCTGGAAAAGCAATGGTGGCCATGTGGTGCTGAGGAGTCCAAAAAGATGCGGCACAGAGCAAGTTTCTGGGCTCAGATCCCTCCCGGAAACGGTCATGAAAGAGCACGCACACACTATGAGGTGTCGCGTGAGAGGCTGTGCTCCCAGCCCCCGGGAAGAGGATGTTCTGCCCTCTCCCTCCGTGCGAGGGAGGACACAATGGAAGGCAACACCCGCCATCTGCACATGAGCAACTCTATTCCAACCCAAGCTCTCTGGCCTCAGGAGGGGAAGGGTCGGGAGGATACAAGCACCAGCGCAGGGGACCAGAGGAACAAGTATCAGCTGGGAGACAGCTCCCAAGACGGTCGGAAATGAAGGCCTTAATTACATTCCTCCATTGGCTATGACCTGGGGTCACCACACACCAGCAATTATTTACTCTGGCAAAGTGATTAGGGAATTGGGGCCAGGGAATTGGTGTGCTGGGGTAGGGGCACACGGGGGTACAGAAGATGAGGAATGGCAATGGGAATGATGCTCTTTTTGCATCTGACTCCTCCTAACTGAGGTCAGCACAGGCATCACTGAGGGAGCTGTGCCCCGGGTCAGGTCTACTCTTTGGTCATGATGACGTACCTGGAGGCCCAAATACAAAAAAAGAGGAAAAAAGAGAAGAAGGCCAAAGAAACAGTTGCCCACTAACAGGTGAAAAGCCTATGTAAATCAGAGGATGGAGCAGTTTCAACGAACCTGCCCTATGCCCAGGATAAGAGCAGGAAAATCAGATCAGGCAGATAGGACGTCAGCAAAGACAGGACAGGCTGGAGGGAAAAAGGTGATACAGACCTTAACAGGGACTAATGCTGTGGGGTACTGCTCCTCTGCGTGCAGTCCCCAGACCAGCAGCGTCAGCATTTCCTGGACACTTGCTAGAAATTCAACTTCTCAGGCCCTACTCTGGGTCTACTGAATCAGAAACTGGGGCCCGGCAAGCTGTGTGTTGACCAGCCTCCCGGGTGATTCTGAATTACATTCAAGTTTAAGAACCACTCTGGGCTTCCCTGGTGGCGCAGTGGTTGAGAGTCTGCCTGCCAATGCAGGGGACACGGGTTCGTGCCCCAGTCCAGGAAGATCCCACATGCCGTGGAGCGGCTGGGCCCATGAGCCATGGCCGCTGAGCCTGCGTGTTTTTGGGTTCCATCCTTTGCCCCCAGTGAGTTTTTTCAGTTTGTGTTCAAACCACCCCTTGAGGCTGGACATTGCTTTCAATGAAAATATAACCACTTTACGTACAGAGATTTTTGTCTTTGAACACATCCGCAGAAATGACATTCGAGTGTGGTTTTTTCAGAAGCAGCGGAATTTGGTTTGCCCCGAGCACTCAGCAGACCCTTGTCCCAGCTCCTCTGTGTGAACAGCAGGTATGTGACAAGTAGCCCACGGGGTGCAGGGTGTCTGTCATCACCACACTGTCCTGTCTGCAGCGTGGCAGTGGCATCAGTACTGAAACTGAAAGTGAAGGAAGGTGTTGAGCACCTACTGTGTGCCTGGGCATGTCACACACGGGATCCTACTTCATCCTCACACAGCCCCGTGGTGTGGATGGGAAAACAGGCACAGAGGGGCGAAGGTATTTGATCGAGGCCACATGACTACCGTCTCCTCCCAAAGTTCCTGTTCGTGCCACTACGTTGCACTGCCTTCTCCTCCTCCAAAATTATTAAAAGCATAGCCCCCCCCAAACCCTCCATTTTCTCTGCAATGAATTTGCAAGCCACAAAACCAAAAGCCGTCTCAGCTGCCACGCAAGAGAAAGAGCTCGGGTTCTGTGAAGGGCATGTCCTGGCTCTAGCCAGAGCCGCTGGGAAACGGCCCTACAGAGATCAGGCAGAGAGGACCTTGTTATGGGCTGAACGGTGTCCCCTAAAATTCGTATGTTGACGTCCTCACCACAGCACCTCAGGCTGTATTTGGAGATAAGGTCTTTAGAAGGTAATTAAATTAAAATGAGGTCATTAGGGTGGGCCTTAATCCAGTATGGCTGACATCCCTATAAGAAGAGGAAATATGGTCACAGACAGGTGCGTAGGGAAGGCCATGAGAAGACAGACAGAGATCCACCCGCCAAGGAGACAAGTCTCAGAAGGATCCAACCCTGCCGACTCCTTAACCTTGGACTTCCAGCCTCCAGAATCACGCGACAATAAACCTCTGTTGTGGAAGCCATGGAGTTTATGGTCCTGTGTTATGGCCCCCCTTCTGTCCCCACCGTGAGCTGTCCGCCTTCCCACAGTGCCTGCCGCGGCCCTGCTGGGCCTGATGCTGGCCGGCAGAGAGGGGGCCCCGCACCCTGGCCCTGGGCGGGGGCTGGAGGCTGCAGGGGTGCCACCTCCCAACCACGGAGGGGCCACGACCGCAGGGGGACGGGGGGCTCCGAGGGGCAGCACCGCCTCCAGCCTCCGGCCTCGCCTGGGCTCCCCGTGCCTGCGCGGCCGGGACCTACTCCGGTCGTTCTGGTGTTTACCTCCTGCCCGGCAGGTGCCCGAAGAGAGAGCACGAAGCCCTGACGGCTGAGGAAGGAGACGTCCAGAGATAAAGGGAGACTCACAGAGAACAGGGTCGCGTCAGGAGCCGGGAGGGGCAGCTGGCTCCCAGGATGGCGCAGAGGGAGCGGAAGGGAGGCAGGTGGCAGCTGTGCGGCAAAGCAGAGCTGGAGAGAAGGGAGAAAGGGCCAGCGCAGAGCCAAGCGTGCCGGTGTGTACACCACACACACACACACACACACACACACACACACACACAGCTGAGGGGGGTGGCCGTTTGCATGGACACTTAGAGTCGCGGCAAATCCCAGCGCACTCCCGCAGACACCTGCACACCCGCACCAGTCACAGTCTGTACAGCTTTGGGGGGCACCGCAAGCTAGCTGCTGAGTGAAGGTGCGCCTCAGAGGAGCCCCCCTTTGCATTCTCCACATACTCTCTCTTTCTGGGCTTCCGGGCTGTGCATCAAGCACGCAGCTGTGGAGAGAGTTATACAGTCACAGGAGCCTGCTAGGACACTCCGCGCAGCCTGGCGGAGGGGGCGGGGGTGTGGCCCAGACAGTCCACAGCCAGTGTGCACGCAGCTGTGGAGAGAGTTATACAGTCACAGGAGCCTGCTAGGACACTCCGCGCAGCCTGGCGGAGGGGGCGGCGGTGTGGCCCAGACAGTCCACAGCCAGTGTGCACGCAGCTGTGCAGAGAGTTATACAGTCACAGGAGCCTGCTAGGACACTCCGCGGAGCCTCGCGGAGGGGACGGGGGTGTGGCCTAGACAGTCCACAGCCAGTGTGCACGCAGCTGTGGAGAGAGTTATACAGTCACAGGAGCCCCTGCTAGGACACTCCGCGGAGCCGGGCGGAGGGGGCGGGGGTGTGGCCCAGACAGTCCACAGCCAGTGTGGGGTGTGGTGGCGTGGCTCCCAGGAAGCGGACTAGAAGCTTCCGCCTCCGCCCCGCCTCATCATCCCCTCTCCCCATCTCAGGAGACGGAGGACGAGTGCGGGCAGCACGCGGAGCGGTCAGGAGCGCGGAGGCGAGGCCAGTCTGCAGCTTCCGGCACCACGAGAGAAGGCAGCCCCTCTCCCGCTTCTGGCCCTGGCGGCCTGAAGTAGGGCTGACCGGGTGGCAGGAGCGGGGCTGAGCCATTTGCATCTAATTATTGTAGAAGTAGTTGGTGGCCCTGGTTTGCTTCTTCTCTGTTCTCTTTTTATAGGGCCAAGAGCTCTCTCTGAACTCCTCTCTCTGCCAGCTTCCTCGGAAGAGGCTGGAGGTGCAGAGCAAAGCCAAAACAACCAGAGGGGCTAATCAACCGGGTCTGGACAGTGATGGGATTACAGTCAGTGACAAATTTTATTAGGAAGCTCTAACCGTGCCCAGATAAGTGTGTGACGGCAAGATAACAACTCAGCTGTGAGGCGGCTGGCCACTGGGGAGCCCTTAGACTGAGCTCGTGATGGGGCCAGGAAGAGAGGGGAGAAGGGCCGGGGGGAGGGCCGAGAGGAGCTGATGAATCAATCAGAGACCGAGGGCAGGACTTCCTCTCCATTCACACCCCAGGACCACCCTCAGCCCCGCTCCCCCAGGGAGCCCTGGGTGGGACTGGAGATGACCCATATGCTCCCACCAGAACAAACGCATCTTATTCGTCGCACACCCCGCCAATCTCCATTTACACTTAAATGGTTATATATGTTTTAAACTTCATCACTACTGTTTGGATCTCTACATTCATTCCGCCAACAATGGCCCCTGGCTCTCATGTCACATAAACAGATGGAATCTGGAGCTTTTCCACTGGTACCTGAGTGCCCCCCATTTCTTTTTTTTAACTTTCTACTTTGAAGTCATTCTAGATTTACAGAAGAGCTGTAAAGATCATGCAGAGAGTTCCTGTATATCCTTCACCTTGCTTCCCCTAACGTTAATATCTTACAGAACCACGGCACAATTCCTTAGACAAAATTGGCTAAACTATAGGCTTATATTTGGATTTCACCAGTTTTTCTACGAATGTGCATTTTCTGTTCCAGGACCCGATCCAAGATCCCACATTGCACTTCGGGTGTCTTGTATTTTGATATTTTCCTTCCTATCCGTTTGACAGTCTTTGTTACCACTGGAGATAAATTAACAATCTGATGAAACAAATCATCATCTATCCTTTAAATACACTTCTCTGGTCCCATCCAGTGATCTTTTCCCACAACACAACAAGAATCACAGAGAGCAGCAGAACAATTCAGCAACCCTGTGAGGTAGGGTGACGATGCTTTATGAAGGTGGGGGTTATGGATGACATGGTGAAAATCAAGAGACAAGGCTGAGTCACGGCTCCCAGAAACATCCAGGCCCTTATCCCTAGAACCTGGGACTTACCTTACATAGCAGAAGAGACTTTGCAGATGTGATTAAGTTAAGAATCTTGAGATGGGGAGACTCTCCTGGGTTATGTGGGTGGGTGGGTCCTAAATGCAATACCAAGTGTCCTTATAAGAGGCTGGTGGAGGGAGCTTTGGCTACAGAGAGGAGCAGGCAATGTGAAGACAGAACAGAGATTTAAAGCTGCTACACTGCTGGCCTTGAAGGTGGAGGGAGGAGCTGTGAGCCAAGAAATGCAGCTCTAGAACCCGGAAAAGGCAAGGAGATGGAAATGGACTCTCCTTTAGAGCCTCTGGAGGGAGCACAGTCTTGCTGACACCTTGATTTCTACTCACTGAGACCCATTTTGGACTTCTGACCTCCAGAACTGCAAGAGAATAAGTCTGTGTTGTTTTAAGCACCAACTTTGCGGTAACTTGTTACAGCAGCCCTCGGAAACTAATACAGACTGTCACTTAACACAGTGGACACTCAATGTTGAACCGATATACCCAGGTCTATCTCCCTCCAAAACCACTACACTGTGCCGTCTGAAAAAGCAAAGCTACCTCCTTTCTGCCATTCTCTGGTGAGGATGTTAACCAGCCTCCCACAACTGAAAAGCCCTTTAAAAATATCTAGTCTATCTTTGGCATTTTCTACTAAAGCTGAATTCATACAGGCAATGGCCCAGCAATTTCCCTCCCAGGTACATCAGCAGAAGTGTGGATGTATGGTTTCCAGAAGACATACACAAGAGCTTTAAGAACAGCACTCTTCATAAAAGGCAAAAATGGGAAACCATTCAAATGCTCTTCAATGATAAAACAGAAAAATAAATTTTAGTATAGTCCCACAAAGGAATGTTACACAAACACAAAAATGAACAAACTGCAACTGCATGCAGTGATAGGGATCAATGTCATAAACATGAAAGAGAGCAAAATGAACAGACACGAGACAGTGGGTGCCGCGTGATTCCATTTGTATAAAGTACAAAACCAGAGAAGCTAATCTGCGCTGTGAGAGGTTCAGCGGGTAGCTGCCCTCGAGAGGGTAGGGGTGGTGACCGGAATGGGGTTAGGGGGTTATGGGAAATGGGGACTGTTTTGTTTCTTGATTTGGGTACATGGAGGAGTCCTGTGAGTGAAAGCTCATCGAGGCATACACTTAGGAGGTTCGCCCTTTCCTGTATGAATATGACAGTTCAGTAAAAAGTCACCCAAGAAACCCAAGTTGGGAAATGGTTCCCCCACCAAGCCCCTCCACTCCCCAGGCTGCTGCAGCAGAGAGCTGGGTTAAATGCCGAACAGGACACACAGCCAACAAGGTCTGCTTATTACCATAATTACATCTCTGCAACGTGCAAAGCCCTCATTTTCCCTTCATGTCCATATATTGTGGGGACATGGGATGCACTTACAGCCCCGAAACATGCAGCTTAGTAAGCATGAACGCATACGTCTCCGTGGGCCTGGGGGAGGCAGGTCCACTCACACGGTATAACCAAGCCAGAGCACAGCCCAGCTTCTACCTGCCTCCTGCCATCCAGCCACGAGGCTCTTGGACCCTTTGGGCTGTTCATCTGAACAAAGATAGTGACTTTGGGAGCAAATTCCCAGCCTTCTGGGACAGAATCCCGAATTTAAACATTGCATGGAAAAGCACAGGGCAAGAATTTAAGTTAAGATCTTGTTTTTAACACCAATATGACTTTTTGTTTAGGAAGAGATTCCCCACCTTCTTTTCCTATTTGAAATTCAACCTCCTTGGTTATAATCTATCATTCAAGAGACACTAGGGGCTTCCCTGGTGGCGCAGTGGTTGAGAGTCCACCTACCGATGCAGGGGACGCGGGTTCGTGCCCCAGTCCGGGAGGATCCCACATGCCACGGAGTGGCTGGGCCCGTGAGCCATGGCCGCTGAGCCTACACGCCCGGAACCTGTGCTCCACAATGGGAGAGGCCACAACAGTGAGAGGCCCATGTACCGCAAAAAAAAAAAAAAAAAAAGAGAGAGACACTGGAAACAAACTGAAGGGCAGCAAATGTGAAGTGGACCAATCACATTTCCTTGGCAGTACGGAGAGGAAAGCCAGGGACAGAGTGAAGAGCAGTAAGTGGGCTATAGTAAATTTGATTTTGTAAGATTCTTTCAGGTGAGGCCCAAGAGGGTGTTAGTGATGCCACGGGAAGAAGATGGATGGGGGTCCAGTCCCGAGGTTTTGTGTGGCCTTATTCCCCTTGGCAATTTTCAATTCATAGTTCCACTCCCCCCAGACATTCGGGCCAATGGTCAGCGTGTTGGAAAATCTGGGCTTGTTTTACCACCAGCCCAAGCTAGCACAGAGCAGAGGGTAGACCCGTGGGAGTAGGGTGGTGGGGAGCCTGACGTGACGTGGGAGGCTCCTCCACAGTTAATATAAACTATCCCAGAACAAAGTGGGAATCATTTTTCAATTATTTGCTGGCTGCAGTTATCCGCATCACGTCTCCCTTCCAGAAGTACAGAGAATTAGAGTTGACTAAATTGCAAATATGCCTGGTTTTCAAACTCACGTTTGTACAAAGAAGTGCGCCCACACCCTGCCCCTTCTCTGCCCCCTTCCCCCTCTGAGGGTCACACAGGCACGCAATACAGTCACTCTGCCAGCCTCTGAGGATACGCACGGTGGAGGGGTACCACTCTCACACAATATTTTATGTTAGTTAGCAAATATACCCAGCTTTGTGCAGGTAAACATTCTCACCTTCTGCTTCTGAAAGTCCAGGTGTGGGACTTCCAAGATGGCAGCCAATGGCAAGAATACTTATGACTATGTACAGTTCATGTACAACATAAAAAGAATTCAAATCGTGAATTGGCCAAATATTTTCAAAAATAGCTGCATGGCCACCCCGCCCTCCTGGGTCTCCATCAAGTCCACCCCTGGCATGACAGCTTTGTAGCCTTTGAGAGCTTCAGGTGTCAAAGGGCCCTGGGTGAGGTTTCACCAAGGTGGAGCCAAATGAAGTCAGGACACCTGGAGGTGGGCTGCCACCTTAGCAGTAGATTGGGGGCTTCAAAGCAAGAAGGCAGTGTTTAAACTCAAAATTGTATATATCTTGTCAAAGCTTCCCTGTGCCTGGGTTTCTCTCTTTCCTTCCTTTACTGCATAAAATGGGAAGAATGAATCCTACCCTCTGCTAATCTCACATATCACTCACTATGAGGGTGAATTTGGTTTTTCAGCGAAAAACGAACACAGAGAGAGAGAGATGGAGAAAGAGAGAGAGAGAGGTATTGGAAACCTAAACATTTCAGAACAAAGCCTACATCGCTCTCCTGTAGACCCATCATACCTGCCCACACAACCTCCCTTTGTAAGGCTGGACAAACAGAAAAAATACACAGAAAGGATATAAAATCAAAATAAAAATAAAAAACAATGACTGATAAGAAATATCTTCCTATGAGAGAGATTTGCTATGAGAGAAAAGAGAGAAAGAGAATGCTTGGGAAATTTTCTTATTTGATTTTCAGGAAGATTCAAGAGGACTTTGGTCTGAAAAAAATCAAAGTAAGTAGTATCTAGAGCAGGGGTCAGCAAACTTTTCCTTTAAAGGACCAGAGAGTAAATAGTGATGGCTTTGAGGGCCACACGGTCTCCTTGGCAACCATCCAACTTCCGCAACTACTCAAGCTGGCTCCCAAAACCAGTAGACAATATGCAGGGCACAGATCTAGACTTCAGCTGTACTTTGTCCTCCACTTCTGGTCTAGAAGGGAAGAGCTCAGGTCAGGCAAGTTTAGATGCAGGGCCCAAGTTAAAACCTCACTGAAAGCAGCAGAAGGCATATTGCAAACAATCAAGTTAAAGAAGTAGAGACACACTTGAAAAGCTTTCCCGGAACCTGGATGATAGTAAGGGGAAAAAAATGAGACCTGGACAACACAACCAGGAGACCTAACATATATATGCAGACAATTATCATTACCAACTTTCCTGAGCTGAAAATTTAAGGCTGCAAGTTGAAAGAGTATATTGAAATATAAGGCAAAAGAAATCAGATCAACATGTATACACATCCTGAAACACTTCTTTGGTATCTAGAGAACATTCTATAAACCTTTAGACAAGTAAAAGGAGAAAACCTACAAAGCAATCAAAATCCAATTGGCCTTGGGCTTCTCTCCTGTGTTCATTGCTCAGAGACAATGAACTAATTTCAACAACTTTGAGGAAAGAAAAATACTCAACCAAGTTGCCATTTACACGTAAGGTCAACAGAATGACACTCTCAGACATTCAAGGGCTTAAAAATCACATTACCAGTATTTCCTTCATGAAAAAAAAACATGTCTTAAAGGCTAATGCTGATCTACCAAAAGACCTATCAAAATTAAGAACCCATAGGTGGGGAATTTGCAGGGTGACACACCCTTGAGCAATGAATAGCTGTTCAAGTTATCTAAATACTTAGTGTAATTTCAATGATTCAATAGTGGAAATGCCAAAAACAATGTTTGAAAGGGATGAATGAATACTGAAATGATCATAATGTAAAAATATTAGTATGAGTCTCAAAACCTAGGTCATATTAGTGAAAACTGGAAAGTTGGGGGAGGGGAAGGACATAAAACCATACTGTTTAATTCTTAACTTTGATGCTTATGGGCTTTAAATACGCTTTCAAAAGCCTAAGGGTAATCGCTATTAAGTTCAAATAGGGTGAATATTTTCCAAATCACCAGAGGGAAGGAAGGCGGAGAAAATCCAATCCACAGAGCAAAAATTAACAGATAAAAAGGAAACAGGAAATAAATGCATTAAAAAGGAAGCCAGAAAGCCTAAAGATACAGAACAGAAGAGCAAAGACTGCATTACAAAATATTAGGCTGTCATTAAAAATCACGTTTGAAAGATATTTAATCACCTGGGGATATCTTCACAATGAAAAGTGGGGAAAAAGCACGATATAAAAATGTGTATGTATTACATATGTTATGTTATCTCAACTATGCGTATATTTAAGGTACATGTTTACAGAAAAAAACACACAAGAATCCACTCTTGTGTCAGTAGTCATTTTCTGAAGGTGGTAAGATTTCAGGTGATTTTTCATTTTTCTTGTTTATTCTTTTTCTACATTTTCCACAAACAATATAGACTGCTGTAATAATTTTTAAAAAGCAATGAGGACTATAAAAAGTAAGTTTTAGGGTACCATGAAATCAAACTGATTATTCTTCCCACCGCAGAGAAGGGGGGGGCCAAGAGGAGTTGGAAGATATTATCCACGTGGGTGGGTTTGAGCAATCAGCGGACACCACTGGGCTCGAATCTGGGTTTTCCATCTCCCACTGCCTTCCTGCACTCTTAGCCCTCAGGAGTTTCAGGGCACCTGAGAAAAAAATTCACCATGAAAGCTTTACTTTTCAGAGTCCTTACTATGTGTTTTGTGCCATGTGCTTTAATCCCACAGCAGCCCAGCGGGGCACACTTCACTAGCGCCCCCCCCCCCTTTTACAGATGAGAAAACTGAGGCCAGAAAGGAGGAGAGACTCGCTTGAGGATATATGGCTGGGAAGGAAAGCTGTCAGGGTTTGAACCCTGGCAGCCAGCGGACAGCCTGTTTTTTGAATGCCCTTTCTTTCCTTTCTTCTGGAAGCTGAGCAAAACTTGTCTGACTTCATTGCCATTCTTTTCTAATCGGTTCCTTCTTCGCTTTGGCTTAGGAGGACACAACTTACATTCAGCTGGACCTCGAATACAAATGTCCCGGATTCTTGCCCCCAGACCCTGCAAGCCACACCCCATGAGAGCTTCCTGAGCAGACAGACTATCCCTCCAGTCTAGTTTCGGGGGACAAAACAGAACCAAATTCATCACAACTCCACCCACCCTTGAGTCCTTCCCGCATAAACTAACCACACCGTGGAGGCCCGGCAGCCTGGCCGATAGATGCCAGAGTCCTGAATCCGTCCCCACACAAGCTCAGCAGCAGCTACAGAAACCATGCTGGCTGTTAGCCAAATGAATAAAATCCCCTATCTTTGCCCAAAAGGCAGGGGAGGGGAGGGGAGAGCTTACCTCTGAATTGCGATGTTACTAGGACACAGTTTGCTGTAATAGTACCAATTAACATTTCTCCCCCACTCGATAGTTTCTAGTACAGGATAAAAATAGCAATACACGTGGTGTGAGATGCGGAAAATAACAATGGGGATGTGCTTGGGAAGAGCCCAGGTCCGTCTCACCTAGGAAGGAGGGGGAGGCAGGCAGGAATATGAGGGGAGATGTTGGAGGGGATTGCAGAGAACCTGCTAGAATTCCTTAATTCATCTCGCCTTTCTGCACCTTGCTCCTCTTCTGACCTGAGCCGCCAGGTGTGCCCACTGAAGGCACGTGTGGAAGAGTGAAAATGGCATTGGACTCGGAATCGGAGATGTGATGGTTGAGTCCCCACCCTGCCGCTAACAGGTATGTGTGCACCACTTAAATGTGGTAACATATGAAAGGGCTTTGCAAATTATAACACGGGACACAAATTTTAGAGGAGGTCCCTAAGTATCTGGTGGTGGTAGTGATGCAGGTGACACTTGCCAACACAACTCTTACTGCTTACCAAAATGAAAATTGCCCCGAGTTAGCCCCACCGTTCTCAACAGGGTTAAAAGAACACTAGTAGCTCAGATACTCTGTCGCACAAGCTCAGCAGACACCATTCCTGACCTGGCATGCGGGCCAGCACCTGTCTTCAAGGACGTTTCTCAGATGGAAACATCTCATCCTCAAGACAAAGGTGGCCTGGCCAACAGCCATTGTCCTCATAACCCTGAGGTATGCAGCTGAGAGAGACGATGCCCAATCACATTCAAGACATTTCTCGAGGGCTGGCTTCCCTGTAAGTCACTCAGAGCCTGATGCAGCCCCAGGGAGCCCAGGTACCATCTACTGTGAGGGTGTGACAGTGAATCAGTGGAAGTTCTCCTCCCTCTTTTCATCCCCTCGCACACATGCCTCCCCCATTCTCCGGAGGTCCACCCAGGGGACACAGGACACAGCCCAGACACCAGGACAATTTCATCATTCAGTCCAGACCACCCACAAGGCAACTGTGTAGGATGGGGGTGCCCTGTTGTACTCCGTAGGGCTTCCTGCAATCCATGAGGTATCCTAGGAGTCTTGGGGGCCAGTGGGAAGACAAAGAGGCAAGCTCTGAATGCATGTCCCCCTTCCCCTCACCTACCCTGCCAACTTCAACCTGACCTGACTTTTATATTTTATGTTTGACTTCCTTATGAGGTTTTATTCAAAGAAAAAGTTCTGGGCTTCCCTGGTGGTGCAGTGGTTGGGAGTCCGCCTGCCGATGAAGGGGACACGGGTTCGTGTCCCGGTCCGGGAGGATCCCACATGCCGTGCAGCGGCTGGGCCCGTGAGCCATGGCCGCTGAGCCTGTGCGTCCGGAGCCTGTGCTCCACAACGGGAGGGGCCCCAACAGTGAGAGGCCCGCGTACCGCAAAAAAACAAACAACAACAAAAAAAGTTCTCTAAAATGCTTCAAAACCTTTGCTCTAAAGTCTCGTAAGGAGTCTAGGAAAGAGGATCTTGGTGCTTGGACTGGAGCAAAGTCACCTAAGGGCCTCTTCCCCCACCCAAATAATGACAATGTTTTCTAAGTGAGAAAACGTAGTCCAACAGTAACACCATCCAGAATTTCCCTGGACCTGTGGCTACTGAGCCTGAGGACAAGGAATTGTCTCATTCACAGAAAAAGCCCTTCTTCCTCTCTCCTGTGCTGTGGTACCAGGACCATGGCCACCGGGGGTGTCAGCTCAGGCCAATGAGCCCAAATGAGCAAAGTGCTCTCACAGACTTGAAAGGGACATGGGCAGAAGGTTTGGGGGAAGGAAAGAAAGCAGAAAAACCAGGAGGAGAAAACTCCCTGTGGAGCTGGAGGAGAGAGGGGCTGGAAGAGCCCCCGTAAGCCCATCTGCTTCCTTAGAAATGCACATTTTTGGAAAAAGAGGAGGCTCGGGAAGCAAAGATGCCAGCTTAGAGCCAGAGAGCATCCCTTTCAAAGGGAGTAGAAAGCACACGAGCAATGACAGGCCACCGTCCCGGGTGCCCCCACGGCCGGGGGCTGGGCTTCAACTTGGGAAACATCAGGAGGTCAGCCAGTGGGAGCCACGTGGCTCCGCCTCTCTCCCTGGGACATGGAAATACTGAAGCCATCAACCAGATAGGCAGGGAGAAGTCATCCATCACTGCTTAGCTACCAAAGATCTCAGGGCAAGGAGGATGCAAGAGAGAGGGCCTGTTTCAGTCTGAGGGACAGATACGAAGCAGAGGGTACCATCTGATGTTTCTGGGAGGCTGCAGGCAGCATGGATGACCACGGTGTGCTCAGCCTGAGATCAATAAGCGTGATGGGCACGAGCATGGGCTCTGAGGAGTCTGCATTGGGATCCTGCCTCCACGGCTTTAATCGCGTTGTCTTGGGTTAGCCACTGAGCCTCTCTGGGCCTCAGTTTCCTCATGTCCTTGGCAATAACAAGCATGTCTGCTCTGTAGGGCAGTCCTGAGGACTGAATTAATGAATAGGTGCACGTTACCAGAGCAATGTCCACGCTTAGCAAGCACGCACTAAATGTTGGCCAGACGATAAATCCCCCCTGTGCTGGGTTCAGCCCCACTAACTGAGGAGCATGGGGTGCGTAACTCAGGCTCCCAGCATGGCAGCAGGATGTGAACAGCACCCGAACGGCAATCTTCTCTAGGCGCAACGCCCTCCTGTGGGGCATTCACCCCACTGCCATCTCTTCCATCTTTTCCTTTCCCCGACCCCTCCATTTCCCTCCTTCAGTAGTTTCGTAAACATTTTCTGTACTCTTTTCATAAAGTCAAACTGCCAAGCCAATTCTCAAGAAGCCTAAGAGTATGGTCCTGGATGCCGTCATCTGCTCACAAATTCTCAGTTTTCTGAGTAGGAGACTTCCGGGGAGGGCGGGGATGTCACCTGCCTGGAATGCGTTGTAGCCTCTTAGAGAAACTTGCACTGTCACCCCCGGCCCCCTGAGCTGGCCATAGTAGCCATTAGCAACTCCCTAAAGAGCCCCATCAGGTAATACCACCTACCATGTTTCACACATGGGAAAGCTGCAAGACAGCCCGAGAAGTTCCTGGTGGGGGAAGATCCTCGTGGGGAAAGGGTCGGGGTCCCACAGGCCCTGATTCTCCTGCCTGCTCGCTTGTCTCCTGATTCATAAGTAACCACACAAGAGAAGGAGCTCCCAGCCTCACTCCCTGGAGCCGTTCCCGTAGCTTTGCAGAGTGGCTGGTCTTGGGCCAAAAGAGGTGTGAGGCTCACGGCCTACAATGGGGAGGGCATGGGGCTTGCATTATTTTTCCAGAGCTGCATCAGTCACACACTTTTGTGGTCAAGGTGACCCATTAGGCAAGAGCTCAGGGTTCTGCCTGAGGCCACCAGCCAGAGTTGTTTGCTGTCCCCCTGTAGGGGGGCACGTGAAAGACCTTGGCCTCATTACTACCCTGCTTTGGCCAACCTGGCCCACCAATCCTGGGCTCGGAAAACTGGTCCACTCCCAGGCTGCTCTCATCGAGGGCTTCCTCAAAGGTCTGCTTCACTAGCTCGTTTTCTGGCTTTCAAAAGACACTGGGGAAATTAACACACACGGAGGCCAAGGTTACTGCCCAAGATCACAGAATGTCAAAGCGGTGAACCAGGGACCAGACTTCCAGTCTATTCCCGTGACGGCCCACAGGAGCATTCATAAGTGGTGGGGGCGTATATTGTTTCCGAGTCTTTCTAATATTTTAAATAAGCTCATCATCTAGGACAGTGGTGTCCAAGTGGCCAAATATGCCATCCCTGGATGACAGCGCTGCTGAGAAACACAGCTTCTTGGCAGTGGGATCCTTGCTAGCTCACTTTGGAATGCCAGCATCCCACCACGGTAGGGTTAAAATGTTCCAAATCTCTCAAACTTAATGAAACACCTGTCCCCTCTAACGCCATCAGAGGTAATTACACACGGCTCTCACATGCTCATATACACCCAGCCTCCAACTGGCTCTCTGGCTGCCTCACTGGGTATACCTGGGTGTGCTCCCCAATCAACCCTGGCGGGACTGAGTTGGAAGAGCCCCTCCTTCTAAATTCTCTGGAAGGACTGGCACAAAACTCTGTAGTCTGGTATCAACCGGGCTTAGATAAGTTTGAAGTAATTACGACGGAGTTAGGAAAGTTTTTACTTTCAAACTGTAAAGCTTTATTTATTTATTTTAAATTTTATTGGAGTATAGTTGCTTTATAATGTTGTGTGAGTTTCTACCGTACAGCAAAGTGAATCAGCTATACCTATACATATATCCCCTCTCTTTTGGATTTCTCTCCCATTTAGGTCACCACAGAGCATCAAACTGTAAGGCTTTAAATGACTGATACACACACCCATACACAGGGTATTGTTGAAAACTTATAATTCACATTAACAAGACTCTATTTAGAAACAGTCCCCATTAATCATTTTGTAAATGAATGTTTATGCATACTCCCCACATACTCTACACAAATAATTTTTCCTAACAGTGTTATTAGTGGGCATACTCAGTCCCAGTGAACTGTGAAGGGAAAAAAAGCCTCATTTCTGGAACCCAAAGAGCAGAGGTCAGACAGGAAAGTCCTGGCCTCGTGGTGAGAAAGTAGAAGTGGCAGTCACAGGCCCACACAATGTTCCAGGGTCCCTTTCTATGCCTGCTGTCCTATTACTTCTCTCCCTCTTCCTGCAGGACTAGGTGAAGCAGAATGATAAGTAAGGCCGAGCCAAGCTTTAGAATAAATCATCAAAAATGGCAAACAGGTCCTCTTCCTCTTTTCCAGGAACACACACACACACTATATTTATGTACGTACTGTTACACACACATATGAAGAGAAAAGGAATTATATAACACATCAGCTGTTCATTTTCACAAACCCAGTTGAGATCAATCCTGCAATATAGAAGCCTGTGGTGAGAGTCCAGGGACTTCTACAGGCAGTGAGAGAAAAGGCCCACTCTCTCTGAGGCTCAGAACTCACGCCCTGGAATGCCTAGAAGCTTCCAGCATGGAGAGCTACCCGGAAATGTTAGTACCAAGTGTTATTTTCTGGAGCCTCAAACTCCCCACATGCCCCCGCCTCACCCCTACACAGAACTGGATACTTGACGGGGAAGCCAAATTGAGCTCTAAAATGCACACAGGCAAAAGGAACAAAAAAAGTCATTTATATCCATAAAGGCGGAGATAACAATGTATTATAAGGGCATGGGTTTGGGAGTCTGTGTGCCGACAAGCACCCTACCTTTCTGAATACGAGTTTCTTCATGGGTAAAATTGCAGCAAAAATCCCCACCATGCAGGGTTGCTGTGAGAGCCCTAGACGTTCACTGTAAGGTATGGGTAGCAAAGGACACAGCACACAGTAGCTGCTCACTTTTCTCTCATCTTCCAGCCTCTGTCTTCCCTCCCCAACCCTGACTGATGAAGCAGTGGTTTCCACCTTCAAAGCAGAACCAGCTTTCACCGACGATTCACCCAGTGGCTGGAAGTTAGTTCTATTTTGTACACACAAGATTGAAGACGAACTTCACTCTGTTCTAACGAATCCATTAGCCCACTCTAACTTGCTCTGCCCACCTAAAATCACCAAGGACATAAAGGCCCTTTTCTTCTCTTGTTTGATCATCTCATAATGCCAAAATCATATCTTGTTCAACAATAAACCTTAGTAGAAGCTGGCCGTGGTGCTGGGAAATTACAGGAAGGACACAAAAACAGACACACAAACATGGGCCTGGCCAATCACGGTTTCCCAACCAGTAAATAATCAAGGTCGATGGTGACTCCCCCTGGGGGCGGGGACGCTGTTCGCAGCTGTTACAACTGGCCCTGCGTGCTGACAGGTTTCGTTCCAGATCTTCCCACTGGGCTTTGGTAGCTGCTGCACATGCTGCAGGAGACAAAGGCTTCTTTACCTCGTACAGTTAAGACACAGATGAGCTTTCCAGAAGCTTCCTTTTTTTTTTTCTTCCAAAAGCTCTTCTGAAACCAAGGGAAAGCAAACCTACACATAATGAGACCCCAAATAAAGTCACTGAAACTGATAAGTTCACAGAGGGCCCCTCTCATTCCAATGTCCAAGAGGGAAAGCCCAAAGCTGTCTTGACCAGTGGGGCTTCCTGGGCTCAGGAACATGGAGGACTGTCCTCACCCCATCTGGCTGGGATGGGAGAAGCTGAAGTACTCTGCCTGGGAGCCATGGCAAAGTCTGATGGGATTTTCAATCTTTTTAAATACTTTCCCTATCTTCTCTTTGGATATGGGCCTCCCATTGGTCCTATCTGGTCCCAGTATGCTTCCCTAACTTTTCAACCTCACACTTCTTTCCCCAACAATCTTGCAGATGTGTTAGAGCTATCTCTACTGTGGTAGACAGAATCATAGCCCCTCCAAAGACGTCCACATCTTAATCTCCAGGATTAGAGACTATGTTACTTCTCATGGAAAAGGGGATTTGGCAGGTCTCATGAAGTTAAGGACCTGGGGAGATTATCCGGGAGTATCCACACGGACCCAATCCAATCACACGGATTCTTAAGAGTAGAGACCCTTTCCCAGCTGTGGTCAGTAGGAGATGCACTAGAGGAAAGGTCAGAGAGACGCCACATTGCTGACTTTGAACATGGAGGAAGGGGGCCGTGAGCCAAGGAATATGGGCAGCCGCTGGAAGCTGGAAAGGGTGAGGGAACTGCTTCTCCCCTAGAACTTCCAGAAAGGAGCAAAGCCCTGCTGGCATCATGATTTTAGCCCAGTGAGTGTGGGACTTCTGAGCTACAGAATTGTAAGACAATAAGTCTGTGTTGTTTCTAATACCTGGTGACGTATCTGCTGCTCCCTCCCCTACATTCCCCCAGGGCTTGATTCCTCTGAAGGTGCTGCTGAGTCCTCCCAGCAGGGAAGCTTGTGTGTCTCCTGTTACTTCTGTGGAGCTCTGGCCCAGACCCCTCGCCAGGAGAGCAGTAGTCTGTCCTCTCTTCCAATTTCAGATGGGCCTGCTTCCTTAACGGGACTCCCAAGCCTTGTTTCTAAACAATAGTCCCTGGAACCCTTCGAGTTCCAAGCTCATTTGTCAGAACGATAGATCACAGACGTGCGGGAGGGTGAGGATGCTCTGGGACCCAATTCAGCTCACGTCCCCAGAGGTGGACTTGGAAAACTTCAACCATCAGTGCTTGCGATGCAAGACAACTGTCCACACACGAGGACAAACGAGGAAGCGGCATGCCATCTCTCCTGAGTCTGGGCACACTCTCTAAGCTGGTTTTTATGCAGAATCTTTCAGCTCAGGACAAAGGTGGGGTCATACGCACAAAAGCAAATCTTTAGAACAGGGAATCCGGAAAAGCAGAGGTGAGAACTGTCAGAGGAGAAGGAAGCACCTCTCACCAGACAGAGGTGGTGGCGGGAGCCGGGGCACATGTGGGACTCGCCCGCAGCCGACTACCTCCCAAGCCTGCCAGGGGCCCTAGAACCAGGTTCTGGGCTGTCAGCAAAGACAGATTTAGCACCAATGATCTCATCTTGCAGAACACCCCCAGGGCCTCCAAGTGCTCTGGGAAACATCACTTTGACAAGCTGGAAAGTGGACGTCACTGCTGGTCCCATAACGTAGGTGGAGGGCACAAGGGTCCCTCCCTCGGCTCACCCAAGAGGAGCAGGAGCAGATGACGCCAGGGCGTGGGAGCAGAGGGCAGGCTGGGTGAGGCCTAGAGCACTGCCACCCTGCTCCACCCCAGCCTGGACAGCCCAGGTGCTGTGAGCTGGTGCTTTACGGTGAGTCCACAAATACCAGGCGCCTTGTGGTGAGCAGCGAGCAGTAAGAGACATCCTGACTGTAAGCCGGTGGCTCACATCCCTGCAAACCTCCACTCGTGCTTATACCAGGACATGCTGTGATAGGGGATTTATAAATGCAGCAGCGGCAGAAGGTGGGGGAGGGCTGGAGCTCATTCCCTCTGTTGTTTGCTGCAAATAAGACCAAAGCCCTGCAAAGGGCCAGGTGGGGCAGGGGGTGCAGGGATGACTGTCCCGTGTCCCTCGAAGTGAGCCAGCAGCAGAAGGATGAGAATCTGTCACTGAGGGCAAACCCAAATTTCTCCCTCTCTGTGGTCCCCCAGTTGGTTTCCTAGCTTATCTTAGCTGGGGACTTCCGCTGGTCCGTTCTCCTGAGGTTTTTCAGTGTGTTTCTCAGGCAGATTCTCCCTCAAGAGCAGAGAAGCCACAGTGGCTCCTCTCCAATGCTGCCCCAAAAGTCCCAGGAGGGCAGTGGTGGGCAGGCCCTTTGTCTGGGATGAGGACCCCTGGCTCCTGCTTCTGCAGCCACGGGACAGGGCTCCACGGTCCTTCCTGATGAAGGGAGGTATGAAAATTCTAAGAGAATGGTCTGGATACCTCGCAAATAGAAAGAAATACATTTCTAAATATCAAATAAACGTTGGTACTTCTGGAAGGTAGGACACACAGAAGACAGTGGTCCCTCTCACACTGCTAAAGGTGATGGATAGTGATAGAAAATAAAAGTTGTCAGATAAGAAAGGCCAGGTTTATATCCAAACCCACCAGAGGTGAGTTCCATGTCGGATTTAGTCATATTAGAGACCATCAACTCCCAGAGAAGAAGGGCTGTGAGTCTGATAAATTCCATATTGGGAAGTGCCAATGGGATGTAATGAGGGTCTGTCAGAGAAATAAATCAAAACATACTGAGAATTCGGGGTGACCACCAAAACAAAATTCCTTCTGCCAAACACAGCATAGACAACCATTGTGGCTGAAGGAAGGAAAGTTCTACAAGCAATTTAAAATGGAACTGACAGCATCTCTTCAAGTAAAGACGTCAGAAAAAGCTGCAAAGAGAAACTGTGATACAGGGCAAGAAGCCGGCGTTGGGGCTACATAGCAAGACCCAGAGGGTAGAGACAGGGTCCGCCGCAGGAGCAAAGAATCCTTAGAGAGGGTCTGACCCAGAGCACCGCGCCAGCATCCCATCACACACACGTATGCACACACACACACACATAGGCACACGTCCCTACAGCACTGGGGCGTTCGGAGAAGAAACAAAATTAGTTCAGACTGTGAACCATTTATCCTGTAGAGGAAAAATGAGATTTTTTTCCTGCTGTTCTTTTAATTAAAAGTTAGCTCATAAATCAAATACCTTGTTTCCAGGCTGCAGGAGGTGGTAGGAGGAATCCCAAGCTTTTCAGATCTGAGCATGCCCTGTGCCCCCTTCCCTCACCCACATTAGGCACCCCGCCCGTTACAGCACTTCAGTGTAGTAGCAGCCCAGGGAGGAGCCAGGGGTGGCTTCCTGAAGTTCTTCCAAAGAGATCTTGAGCGTATATGTGCACACACACACCAGACACACACACACACACACACACAATTAAATCCCACAAGGACTGGTTAGTGCATCTATTTGGAGCCTCCGAGGTTCCCCTGGAGATCTTCTACCCTCTGCTCTTCTACCACGCCTGGGTTCACATGAGTGACATCCATGGAGTTTGAAGACTCTCCTTAGAAGTTTACCAAGCACAGAAAATCATTTGATCCTCACCATCTTTTCTACTTGTTTTTTCGTCCTACTGAATCAAGGACTGCTCTCCAGATGTGAAGTGCTATTATCCTCAGCTCATTCCTACGAGAGATGGAGGGTGCATACACTAATATGCTAGTTGCTCAAACGGTGAAACATGTGTAGGCAAACAACTTGTCCAAAACCAGGAGTGCAGCCAGCAACAAAGCCGAGATTTCCCAGCTGTCGCTTCCAACTCTTCATGTGACGTGCCGGTCTGGTTTTAGCAGTTAAGAGGCATGGCCAACCCCTGATACAGACCTGGGCAGATGCTTGGGCACAAAGCCTGTGGGGATGCCTGGGAGCGAACGAGGGAAGCAGTAGGGTAGCATCCAATGGCACCTTTTGCCGCTTCTCGCCTTCCTCTGGCTTAAGAGGATGGCTGCCATGACCACGGAGGGACTTTATCACTTTTTCATTTCCAAGCTACTCCTCACCAAAGCATCTTAAAGCATTTGTGCACCCTCACTCACATGCCTTCATATTCTGGGGAGAAATGAGGACAAAGAAAGGGGACCCCTTATAAGAAAGGGAATGAAGAGAGAGTTTTGTTTTAGCTTCCCTTCTAGAATCTACCCACAATGCCATGAGCCTCTCTCTCCCTGTGTCCCCTCACCCAACCCAGCTATTTCCCTCTGATCCTGCCCTGGTCAGAGAAAGAGTCCAGACAAAAACAAAGGTCAAACAAGGAGCAAAGTTCCCCTTTCCCCTGTCCTCAGACCCAAGTCCCTCAAAAACAATCAGATTTAAAGCATGGAGATTAAATTATCACTAAGCTAATTATGGGAATCACACTTAGGCTGGGGCTGGCTGCCGGGAAGCGAGGTCAGCAGGCAAGAGGCATTAAAATTAAAGGCAGATGCATGAAGCACTTCAAAAAGCAACTGGGAGACTCATTACCCACCCATCCCCCAAACACACACACACACACACACACACACACACACACACACACACACACACACACACACACACACACACACACACACACACACACGGGAGAATGAAACCACTCTGATATTTGAGGCGCTGTCCATCTGGGCGATAGTCACAGCATTTGATAGCTAAATAGCTCCACTCTGTCATCATCTCGAAGCCAAAGTGGGCGAGTCAGAGGTAAACTGATTAGATGGCGTGCTGCTAATTTCCCAGAGAGAACGTGAGGGAGGTGGGTGGGGCTCAGTCCAAGAGAGCAGATCCCAGGGAGGACCAGCCCCGGGCTTGAGCGCAAAGAGAAGGGTCTGGAATCTGAACTATGGCACAGAGGAAAGTACCTACAAAACAAAAACAGACTCACAGACATAGAGACTTGCGGTTGCCAGGTGGGTGGGCCGGGGGGTTAGGGAGTGGGATGGACTGGGAGTTTGGGGTTAGTCGATGCAAAGTATTACATTTAGAATCGATAAACAATAAGGTCCTACTGTGTAGTACAGGGAACTGTAGCCAATCTCCTGGGATAGACCATAATGGAAAAAAATATAAGAAAAAGAACGTATATATGTGTATAACTGAGTCACTGTGCTGTACAGCAGAAATTAGCACAACACTGTAAATCAACTGTAATTCAATAAAAAATTTTTTTTTAAAAGAGAAGGGTCTGGATCCTAAGTGTGTGTGCACACATCAGCATGCATGGGATTAAGTACATGTGCATGTTTATGACATGAATGTATATGCACATGTGGGAGAGGGCTCACAGTCACGCATATGTGGGTATATCTCTTACCCACCTGAAAATAGAAGGTGACGAGCTTGGAAAGGATCAGAGGGCTCCTCCTAGCATAGCTGCAGCAGGGCAACTGCTTTCTGTGATTGCCAAGGCCCTTCCAATCGCTGTCACTAGCTCAGCCAGGAAAATACATATCATTTTACCCAGTTATGGATGCTCAATGACTCCTCAGACATCATCAATGTGATGTAAATTTAAGACATGTCAGCCAAAAAACTGGCAATCTACAGAATGAGGTTGAGGGCTAAAAATCAATGTTTTTCAAACCAATCTGCAGGACGGCTTCCTCCATTCAGGATTCCAGCTCTGCACTTCTGCCTTTTCCAGAGAGGAGCAGATGGCGGGGAACCCTGACAAGGAGGTCTGTGAGCTGGTCCTGAGTCAGTAGTCAGCTTTGGAACCGGAATTCCCAGATTGGGTTTCTTGCCTGGAGGATGAATTTCAAGGGCCAGGGGTCCTGCCTATGTCCAGGGTGAATGTTTTGGAATTCACAGTCAGAAAAGCAGAATTCAGAGGGGAAGTAGGAGAATTTTGGGGGGTTAAATTAATTTGGAAGAAATGGGGAAAATTCATTTGGAAGGCTCCATTTAATTGTAGTTAAGAGAAATGATGTAACAAATTTGGATAATTTAATTATCCCAAGAGACATCTGCTGAACACAATCTAATCTTTGTATTTAAGTAGAAAAGTACCCTCACTCTGTAGGAAAACTGGATGCAGGGAAACACAAACATCCAGAGCCTAACAAATGGAACGATCTGAACAATTCTAATTTCAGTTTCAGAAGAAAAAGCAAATCACAGGAAAACAAGCTGATAGAGGATTTCATTTTTTAAAAAATCTCCAACACTATGTCTGGGCTTGATGACATAAAATCAGCCATAGCCTGTATTTTTCATACCTCTTCTCCAATATTAAGTAAGAAGACACCATGTGCTCATTAACTCAAGAAACACCTAACACATTATGGATGGGCCAAGTCGATATGTCTGGATTCAGTGCGATGTTCACAATAAGAATCCTTAGAGTAAACTGTATTATTGACAAAATATTCTCTGCCCCTCCCTCCCACCTCCCTACACATATACGCACCAGGCCTCTTCCTGTGGCGAGGATACACTCTCCACACCATTCCCTTTGGCTTAGCCAATAAAATGTGAGGGACAATGACATGTGCCACTTCCAAGCAGCAGCATTAACAGCCATCTCTCTTTTCCTTCTGCCAGGAAGGAGATTGGCATGTCTTCAGCGTCTGTCCCAAATAAATGACATAGAGCATAGCTGCTGCCAAACCAGAGTGGACATGGACATGAGCTGGAAACGAGCTCATGCTGTTGCTGTAGCCACTTAAATCTGGGGGTCATTTGTTACTGCAGCATGACTTAGCCTAAGCTAGCTGATACACCTACACTTACACACACACACACACATACACACACACACACACACACACACACACACACACACGTACTATAAGACCCTTAGACCCAAGAGTCAATCTTCAAATACATTTTTTACTTAGCGTTTGTTACCTTCAGGAAAGCGCTGTGCTGGGCACCTATCTCTAACTGGAAAAGGCTTAGACACGCTGGGGGAAAGATCCAGATGTGTTAATAAATGTATTTTTTATGTGAAGAAAATGAACAAATTCCTCTCAGGAAGAAGTCTCAGATTTTGAAACCTTCTATTGCCTATGATTTCTGGGTAATCAAAATGTGACTGAATAAAAACTCAAGTTGGTAAAATAGATACATTCGGAGGCTATTAATTTTAGAAAAGGATTCTTCAGTTTAGAAAAGGATTTATTGGTTCCTTTGATGAACTCGTATCTCTTAAGCCCGTGACCTTTCCATCGGGTTAAGAAGCCCACAACCTAGTTGAGGCAATGAAGCAGTCAGTCTACCTGCATCAAGGTGGCCTTGACCCTGCCCAGCTCATGGAGGAGTCTAGCACCCCAGCTGCCACAGCGGCACTTGAGGCCAACAGCGTGCAAGTTCAGGTCCATACAGGGCCTCAGCTGATCTTGCCTGATTAAACCTCATGGGATCTAAGAAAGATGGATTCTGTGAATGAGGTTTAAAATGTTAATTTCCTCTCCCGAGCCTGGTATGTCTGGGGGAAGACCCAGAAGAGCTTTAATCATAAAGATTATATAAGACATTCTATGCATGCTCATCTAAAGCATTTAAAATATGGTTATAAGTACATACAACTTCTCAAAAGCCTGTGCACCCATCATGGAAAATATCTGTAAAGGGATCCTGTATCTGGTAGAAAAGCATGGATAAATGCTGTGCTCTTTTGGGGAAGGTAGGACGAAAGGGAAGGAGCTGAGTGAACACTGCGGGGAATGCTGGCAAGTTAGCAGAAGGACCAAGTTAAAGAATTTATCCACTCACAGATCTTTAAGAATGAACCAAACATCTCTAACCACCTTCACTGTTATCAGAAACCACCAAGCCTGTAAGATACCCATGTGATCTTAGGTATAATCCTGCCTGAAACAACACTTGGCAACTGAGATTCCCACTGGGAAGACCTGGAAAGCAGCAAGATTTGGTGTAGCTTGTGGATGCAGTGATGAGAGCGGGTCATAAGGTGGCTTCAGCATCGTTCTGGTCTCTCAAGTCCAACCATTCATTGAGGGCACTCTCAAGTTCGGCTCCCCCAGCCCCGGCACACTCTCAATCTGGTGGGAGAAGTGAGTGGTTAAGCAGAAAGACAGTCCATCTCCCTGGCGAGAGCGGAATGGGGGAGCCTCTTCCTGTATGTCTTCCCTTCCACCCTGCTTGCTTCCAAGGCCTCTGGAGCCTTGGGGGAGAGGGGGGAGGAACCTTCTGGAAGGGGACTCAAAGGAGGTCCCAGCAGAAAAACTAGGATGAGGGAGGCACTGGGGATGCCAGAGAGTGGTCCTAAGGAAGGGAGAGCCTGTGGAGGGGGGAGGACCCCTGAGCCAACACCCACTGCTCATGGATCCACTCGTTGGCCCACTTTTCCTAATGAGACTCACACGGGCACCAACAGGGCAAAGCAGGTCAACAGAGTAAACCAACTGATCACAGTGTCCCTCAAGCCACCAAATCTATAAAGAAATCATGGCGCCAGAGCTGCCTCGTGACTTACTACCCCACAGTCATCCGGGGTAATTGGTCAAGATAACATCTGAGAGTGGACCTGCCTGTGTTAAGAGTCCAATGCTGCACAGCGACAGGCAGCAAAGGTTAAGAGCTGAGAGAGTAAATGTGGGGTGAGTAGGTCCAGGACAGAGAAAAGCCAGGAGGCTCGGGTGGAGGAGACCGGCATTTAGAAAGAAAAGGAAGGTTGGAGGGGCTGGTGGAGGTAGGTGCTAAAATGACCAGGGGTCCAAGGAGATGGTATAGTTAGGTCCTCAGCTGCAGAGGACTTGCTAAGCAGTTATGGGATATGACTCAGTTTGCAGCTGTCTAGCAAATGAGAAAAGACAGGGATGTTGGCCGAGCAGCAACAGGGAAAGGAATCAAGAACCACTACACACAGTCCCACAGGCTGTTCGGAGAGAGAATTCTAGTGAGAACCCCAAAGACAAACACCCCAAATGAGTCCTGGGTGGCAGGTCAGTGGTAAGTGGAAAAGCACAGCTTGTTTCCCGGAAAACTTCGGGCCCTTCCCCAAGGCCACTGCCCGCTCTGCTGCGGGATGGGCTCCAGCATAATTGCCCCTTCGGAGGGAAGTTGTCCTTGGAGGGAGGTTGGTGATGCGAGAGCTGCTGTGTAGATGGGAACCCCACAGTCTCTCAGGTGGGAGCCTCTTCCTTAGTATTTCAATTTAGCCGGGACCCTTGTGACTCAAAATGTGAGGGGCGGGACTTCCTTGGTGGCGCAGTAGTTAAGAATCCACCTGCCAATGCAGGGGACATGGGTTTGATCCCTGGTCTGGGAAGATCCCACATGCTGCGGAGCAACTAAGCCCATGTGCCACAGCTACTGAGCCTGTGCTCTAGAGCCCGTGAGCCACAACTACTGAGCCCACGTGCCACAACTACAAAGCCTGCACTCTAGAGCCCGCGAGCCACAACTACTGAAGCCCACGTGCCTAGAGCCCGTGCTCTGCAACAAGAGAAGAGTTCCCTTCTCATCGTCTTTCCTGCCAGCTCTAATTCACAGGAAAATGACCCTTTCCTAAATAGGTGATACTTCAAAGAGATCAGTCAGGAGGCATGGATTCTCCATGCACACAGAGCTCTCATCAGTTCCCGACTTGAAACGTAAGTCTCTCTCATCCACCCTTATAAACCACCACTGTTTCCATAAGATCAGCAGAGCCCCCAGGACGGTCCCCGCGTGCTCCCAGACCTCCTGCTGAGGATGGTGCGGCGCCCTCTCTGGCCCTGTGGGAGTGGCAGGCCACTTCGCTCCTTCCTGCTCATCCTCTGTGTTCTCTACTATGTCAACCAAAACGTCTGGGAGCCAGCAGTCAGGATTCAGTGCTGGGGCCACTTTGGCTCCTGAGCAGAGCTGTGCCCCTTCCTATATCACTAAAACTCAACTTGAACTTTAAAAATATTGGTTCCGGTATCCCTGATGGTCCAGAAACAAAGCCCTCGTGTGGCAGGCAGCCTCTAAGATGACCTCAATGACCCCTGCCTCCTGGTATTCCTGCTTTGTGGACGCCCCTCCCCTGAGTGTGGGCTGGACCATGTGACTAGCTTCTAGTGAACAGGATGATGCAAAAGTGATAGGATGACACTTCTGAAATTAGCAAGAAGACTGGCTGTCATCATGCTCGCCGTCTCTTGGTTCTCTCTCTGTCAGCTGCCATGTGGTGCGAGCGGCCGTCACGACGGAGAGGCCCACATGGCAAGGGACTGATGTCTCCAGTGAGGACCTGAGGCCTTGTACTGCCACGTGCTTGATCTTGGAAGAGGATCCTCTCCCAGTCCGTCCTTGAGCCTGGAGATGGTGGCTGCCCCAGCCAACACCTTGACTATAGTCTGTGCGCAACCCTGAGCCAGAGGACCTAGCTAAGCCGGGCCTGGAATCCTGCCCCACAGACCCTGTGAGGTAAGTGTTGTTTTAAGCCTCTAGGTTTCAGAGTCATCTGTTACACATCAATCCATAACCAATACATTTGTGTCCCCTGGGGACAGGATAGAAGGCATGGAGTGAATGCAGGAGACTCGAGGAGCTCTTTTAGAAGTCACTGTGAACGTCTCTATGAGAAACCAAAGCTGCCGGAAAGAGCACCAGGACACCACCAGGAAGTAAGCCCAGTGGCCACATTCACAGGAAGTCACTTGAGAACAAGTAGGAACTATAAGAAGACCCCTAATCAGAGCTTCAGCTGGTGGGCTCTGAGTCAATCTGGCTACCACTGCCTTCCCCATCTGTGGTCCTGTCCTTGCTGAGAGCTGCCACTGGTATCACCATCTGGATTCTATTCTCTTCCCATCCAGAGTCTATCAGCTATGAGCCCAACAGTGAGGGGACCATTTACAGCTGGGGGCCCACCTCCTCCTCTTGCTTTCTGCTTCCTCCCTCTTCCTCTGGTACATCATGTCTTTTATCCTTTCCCATATTTGTTGTCTTGGTTACATGGCCAGACTCCTGATATGCCGCTAGTTTTCATTTTAATGATACGTTCTTGTAAAGCACAATATTTTACTTCAGTCGCATGTGTGACTGGATGAATTCCTCCAGCGCGTCTGGCATTTGAGCATCAGCTGACTGAGTGCGCTCTATGATTTGGGGTGTTCCTGCAGCACCTTCTTCAATTTTCATGTCTGCGTTTTAATTTATGATCAGGATCATTCTACACAAATGTATATATATATATACACACGCATATATGATTCAAAAAAAAATGGCACACATGTATCAATTAATCTTGAACTGGCAAAGCTCACCTAAAACCATCTCCTTAAATCATGTGCAGTAGCAATGATCGTTTGGAAAATAGGATGACAAATGTTCCCAGGGTAGCATTTTCTGGGGATCTCAAAGTGTGTCTCAAGAGGACACCAGGAGGAGAATGAGTCTAAGCCCCAGCTCTTGGCATCGAACTGCCTTGGGAGGGTCTGCAGCAGATGTGGAATTGGGAGGACACCACCCCAACCCCACTCAGGTCAGCACTGGTGACCACTTGGGATCCCTACCAGGGACCTGCAGGGACAGTGGGTGAGCCTCAGGGCCAAGTAGTGAAAAGTAGGATAGGATAAGAAAATAGTGCCAGTGAGGACACATTTACGCAAAAAGGATGGTTGAGTGAGGGCTTGACATTGTTCAAGAATATAAGATATACCCAAGAGGATACTGTCAAGCTTAGCTGGTTTCCGTATCTCCTGGGTACAACACGGACAAAAAGGCCTACGACCTAGCGGAGGAGATTGAAACGAGGTGGGAGGAGGACCGTGAGATGTGGACGGGTAGGCACAAGGTGAAGCTGGTCTGAAGGCCAGTCCCAGGATCCCCAGGCTTGAAGGACTGAGGACCCAACAGCTGTCTCTCTGTCCCTGCTCAGATGTGAAGTCAGAGGAAGGAGGGGGGCCCCCTGGAACATCTGCTGTGCTCTTCTGTCTACGACACCCTCAGCCTCAGCTGAGGCTTAACTCACTTAACTCACAGGTTAAGATCTATACAGGCTTACTACTTGCAAAACCAGGGGTGGGAAATGCAAAATAGAACACGATGAAAATAATCAAAAAAAAAAAAAAAAAGAAAAGAAAAAGAAGCTTTGATGGACTCCTCCCATAATGGAAATTGTCCAGCATTGATTCTTCCATATTTCTCTTCTGCTTGGGTATCTAAACACATGCAAACTGGCCAGCAGCTCTGGTTTGAGAAACTCCTAACATGTCAGAGCAAACTGACCAAACCCTACACCAGGTACACTCGGCCTCTGCTCTGATGGCAGGGCCCTGGGCAAGTTGGAGTTCCAGCTGTATCTCTATTGGATTTTGTGATGCCTCCAGCCATCTGGAGAGCCTTATGGGGCATGAATTTCTTTTTAGTTAAAGTTGATTTAAATTTCCAGGTGAATGTTAAGGAGAATTCTCAGATACACTGAGGACGTTGCAGGGCAGGGGCCACGCATCTCTGATCTGGTATTGCTCTGTGACTCAAGCATTACAGAGACACATACACACAGCACCCATTCCTGAGAACTTATGTTCAGAACGACACAGCTTCAGGTGGGTCTCCCTCCACCTCTGGCTGGTTGCCTTTCTGGACCCACAGTCAGGGCCTACAGAACATGAGCAGATCCATTTCAAACAGGCTCAGACAGAGAAAGACAAATATCATATGTATCACTTATGTGTGGAATCTTTTAAAAATAGGATACAAATGAACTTATATACAAAACAGAAATAGACCCACAGACATAGACAACTTATTATTACCAAAGGGGAAAGGCGGGGGAGGAATAAATTAAGAGTTTGAGATTAGTGTATACATACGTCTATATATAAAATAGATAACCAATAAGGAGCTACTTACTGGCATAGCACAGGGAACTACGCTCAATGTTTTGTAATAATCTGTAAGGGAAAAGAATCTGAAAAAAGAAAAGATAGATAGATATGTATAACTGAATCACTTTGCTGTACACCTGAAGCTAACACAACACTGTAAATCCACTATATTTAAATAAAATAAAATAAAACATAACGTAAAAATAATTCAAAGAGGCTCAAGAGAAAAAAATTAGGAAGACTGAATTAATCTGCATGACAAGTCCCAAGAAGAATGACTTTGTGTCATCTACTGCTGTTGACCCTCCATGCTGACACACACCCAATTCCTATCCAGAGGGGCTGGTATGGCATGGTTTGCCCATGTGTGTGCTCACATGTGCACACACGCGCATCCTACGACAAGCCACTAGCAGGGCCAGCCAGGGTTCCGCTTAACCAACATCCATCAAGTGTTCTGCCCCTTCGTGTGAGCAGTTCAACCTAACCAAACACCCAGGAAAGACGCAATCACAAAATGAAAGGAGCAAGCACACCTCAAGTAGAAGTTTATGATGTTTTGGTTCACAATGAACATTATTCTCCCCCTAACGTCAGGCAGTAATTCACTGCTGAACAGCAGCCATAAAATATGATCACTTAGTGGTAAAAATGTAACAGAGACAGAGAAAGCAGGGTGAACTTCTGGCTGGAATATTCAAGCAAAGAGGTCTCGTCCTTCTGAGGCAACACTGACCTCGTTAGCCCAAGCCGGTTCAAAGTTTTCCAGATTTAAACGGACATCTTAAAGCAAATCAGGATGGTGTTTGCCTTAAGAGTTTTCCCTATAGTTGAAATTGCAATAGTCTGTGACTTATTCCTAACTTCCTAGGCACCTCCTGATGACTGGAGCATTTATGTGCCACATTTCTTAACAGCCCATGGAAAAGGATGCCAATGCCAGCTGCGGCACACACACATCAGAAAAAATAAGACGTCCAAATTGGTACTTTCCTCACCTCCTTTCCCCCTGCCTCAAGTGATGTGTGCACTAAAGGAGTGAAATTATGGTCATCAGAGACAAGGTCGCAAACGATGGGGACCCACACCTTTCAAACAAAATGAAAAGGCAGTAATTTTGAAGGCAGCCCATGGATAGCTACAGTCTAGCTCCTGGACCCCTGAAACTCACAGTAAACTCCCTTACTCTTAGCAAACCTCCCAACCCCCTCCCACCCAGCCTTCCCACCTTGAGTCCCTTGTCATTTTGCAGAGAACTTCCGCGAGGCCCTTGATACACACGGGAGATTATTACAGGGCTCAGAGAAACCAGCTCTGTAATTACGGCGACAGTGTGATTTCCATTATTCTCGCCCCCTGGTTGCAGCAGCTCACAAAACTTCCTGCTAAGTCCTCCTGCAGTCCCAGAGCTTTTCATGGCTGGGCCTCTGCCCAAAAGGTGAATGGGGTCCTGATAACCTCTTGGAAAAGCAAGGCAGAGTTATTACAAGGAAAGGGGAGTGGTGCTCAGCGAGCAAGGGTGCTGGGAAATTCTATTGTTTAGAAAAAATAAATAAACTGGCCAGTTTCGCTTTTTATTATTTCAAACAACAGACTCGGCGGCCCGGCTTTCCTTTACCAACTCAGACTGTCCCCCTGGGCCAGCTGTGCTGAGTCTGCAGGAGGGTAGCTGAGCTTCAGCTAAACTATTAAAAAGGCTCCCGCTCAGAGCTCGTGGAGCAGAAAGTTTGGCTGCCCTGATGGCCTGGCTTTCCCCGGGAGGGCCACTGGCTCATTCCGCCCCCACGTGACCCTCTGGTCTTACCTCTCAAATGTTTATGCTTCACCAGTCCCACTATAGTTCTGGAAATTAAATGTAATGTCCCAGATGGCTGAAACAGAACTGTTCTTATATAAGCCCTCCCACCCCCGCGAAGTAAAAGCTGAGAAAGGCCAGCCCACGGTTTATAAAGTCCCAAGGCTCCCGCTCAGGGGTTGCCTGTCATTGCTGGCCTGGCTGACCTCTGGGGACACTTCAAGGCAAGGCTTTGCCCACAGCCTGCCCCATGAGGGATGTCTGTGTGCACTTGGCCTGCCCAAGCTCCCGGAGGTGTCCTCAGCCCACACTCATGGAGATGGGCTGCACTCTCACCTCCCATCAGGAGGCCGGCTTCCACAGGGGAGAGGGAGCCAGCCCCCATGAGCCTCTGTCCACCCTCTGACCAAGAGCACACATTTGCCAGTCGACCGTCTTGGGTTTACGATGCAGCCACGGCCAAGAAACATCTTCCCCGCCGTCGCCAAGAGAAAACAACTTTCTGTTCTGTTGTGTGCACTGAATTTTCAAAGTTTATTTCACTGACACCATATACCAACCTGCTCAGACAATAGCAGGGAAAAAAAAAAAACCTACAGGGTCTACTCGGTCTGGCCAGAAAGTGAAGGATCCTCTGCACCTGGTAGGAAGTTTAGGGGGTGGGCATGTTTCAGCACACTGCAGGAAGTCACCTCTCCCTTGTACTGAGATTGCGCTCCGTAGAGACAAGAGCTAAAGCACCCCAAATTTCCTTCTTACGTATTTACCCTCAACAGGACTTATTCACCCATCAGGGCAAGCAAAGCAGGTCAAGACATTTCACTGTGTGAACTGCATGTGGGAAGGCTTTCGGTATTCAGACTTCGCTTTGCCAGCAAATCAAATTCCTTGACTCTTAGTGAAGAATGAAGTCATCTGAGCAGCTAACGGAAACGTCCCCGCGGTCCCTGCTCTACAGCCCGTGGACTTCCCTCCTCGATTTATACTGAGGCTTATCAGACACAATTTCAGCAAGCTTGGTTATCTGATTTCCTAGC